>NW_014577554.1:8690-9901 GCF_000485595.1 Priapulus caudatus | reverse complement strand
CTCTCTCTCTCTCTCTCTCTCTCTCTCTCTCTCTGCCTCTTCTTCTCCTCTCTCTTTCATTCTCTGTGGCACCCCTGTCTCTCTCTCCCTCTCTCTCAACTACTGTCACCATTTTCTACCTCTCACCCTCTCCCCCTTCTCCGCCCGCCCTCTACCCCTCTCCCTCTCCCTCTCCTATCTCTCTCTCTTTTTCCCACCATCTGTATCTCACTCTCCCCCTCTCTCTCTACTCTCAACTACTGTCACCATTCTCTCCCTCTCCCCCTTCCCCGCCCACCTTCTCCTCCTTCCCCTCTCCCGCTCTCCCTCACTCTCAACTAACATCACCGTTCCCTCTCTACCCTCTCCCACACACGCGTGTAGCTGGACAAGCTGTACGACCCAGACAACCCGGAGGACGACATGTACGAGAGGCAGGAGGAGATGGCGCGCATGCGCGAGCACGTGCAGCGTGAAGTCGACACCGACAGCGACGGCCTCATCAGCCTCGCCGAGTTCATCGCCGAGACACACCGCAGCGAGTGGGGCGAGGACGAGGGCTGGAAGGTGAGGCGGCGGCGGCAGCGGCAGCAGCGGCGCCCCCTGCCGGGCGACGAGCAGGCAGCGGCGTTTTTTTTCGGTTCACTACCAAAAAAAAAACGTTCCTGTGCGCTTGTCGCTCGGCAGGGGGACCTTTTTGTTTTGGAAGTTCGGCGAGGTTTTTTGTTTTGGTTTTCGCGTTTCGCGTCACGTGGTTCTTGGTAGCGACGTTGGCCAAGATAGGGCAGTTGCCTCAGAGCTGCGCTTTGTTTGTACTGCAGGGTGTGTTGCGTGTAGGGACCTCTTCGAAAATCTAGCCTCCCAAAATTCCTAGTCCTAAAAGCCGCGTCTAGCTCAGCAGTAAGATGGTGGTTTTCCTCACCCAGGGTTTTCTCATTCAGTTGCCATGCTATTTACTCCCCCACTTGTAGCATATCAGGCATGCAGAATCGTTTCTGGAACCCGCTGTCCGATACACTATTCTGGAACACGCGGAATCGTGTGTCACGCTGGATTTGATCTAACGCATGCATTCAACTCGCACATCTGTTGCATAGGTCTATGGCGCACATCTAGCACATGGATCTAACGTTCCGATGTAGCGCATAGATCTAACGCGTGGGATCGTTTCTGGGTTATTGCTGCTGCAGGACTGATCTCTCTCTTTCTCTCTCTCTCTCTCTCTCTCTCTC
>NW_014577554.1:0-6023 GCF_000485595.1 Priapulus caudatus | reverse complement strand
GTAAGTGTCACATTGAGACACTAACCGTGGTTACGCGCCCGCACACACCACGACAAGTAAGTGTCGCGGTTAGACACTAACCGTGGTTACGCGCCCGCACACACCACGACAAGTAAGTGTCACATTGAGACACTAACCGTGGTTACGCGCCCACACACACCACGACAAGTAAGTGTCGCGGTTAGACACTAACCGTGGTTACGCGCCCGCACACACCACGACAAGTAAGTGTCGCGGTGAGACACTAACCGTGGTAACGCGCCCGCACACAACACGACAAGTAAGTGTCGCGGTTAGACACTAACCGTGGTTATGCGCCCGCACACACCACGACAAGTAAGTGTCACGGTGAGATACACTAGCCATTGAGACTCACCTTCGTCCGCAGAAACTTGGAGCCTCCATTGAGGAAGACGGATGGCGGCGTGTCGCTGGCGTTCAGAGCGGAGACGTGCACGAGAGTCTTGACGCCCATCTGACGCGAGGCGCGCGCGATTGCCCGCGCCGCCCTCACGTTCACGTCCTCAAACGTAAAGTTCCTGATCGAAACAACGCAAGTACGTGTATGTGCGTGTGCGTGCTTATGTACTAGTGTGTGTGTGTGTGTGCGTGCGTGCTTATGTACTAGTGTGTGTGTGTGTGCGTGCGTGCTTATGTACTAGTGTGTGTGCGTCCGCGTGATTATGTACTAGTGTGTGTGTGTGTGTGTGTGCGTGCGTGTGCTTGTGTGCCTGTGCATGTGTATGTGCATGCTTATGTACTAGTGTGTGTGTGTGTGCGTGCGTGTGTGCGTCCGCGTGATTATGTTCTAGTGTGTGTGCGTGTGCGTACGTGCTTATGTGCTAGTGTGTGTGTGTGTGTGCGTGCGCTTGCTTATGTACTAGTGTGTGCATGAGTGTGCATGTGTGTGCGCGTGATTATGTTCTAGTGTGTGTGCGTGTGCGTCCGCGTGATTATGTTCTAGTGTGTGTGCGTGCTTATGTACTAGTGCAGTCTTCACAAATAACTTCTTGAGCCACTTACCCTTCGGGCAAGTACTCAGTAAAAGGTACATGCCCGAATGACATTCTGGTTTCCCATATATTTTGCAGGATATTTTTGAACTATCAAGTAAAGAAGTATACACGTAGACAACTTCTAGACGCCATTCGTTTCCGGTGTTAACACTTCGTGATTTTAAATTAAAAACCTTTAGTCAGTTGTATTATGTTATAGTTTAGGCGTTTTTAAAGCAGGAGCCCGCTTCGATACTCACTTTGTCTCGAAGTCTCTGCCTACAAGGTTGATGACAACGTTTGAATACTTCACAGCTTTCCTAATCGACTCCTCGTCCGTGACCTCATACGGCTGTAATGAAAAACAAGAGTCAAAATTATAGCGATCAAAAAATAATATTAAAAATAACAACCCAAAAAAATGCCAAGGTAATTTGCATGAGATTAGTGAAAATGGGACGTGAAACTTTCGTACAAACAATTAATTCCACGGACAAGTCTACTAAATGGAGCTAATAGTAACATGAAAATAATGAGTAAGGTAGATTAACTAAATGCGAGATTTGGTGACGGTATGACAGTAGCTATCGGATGAACCAATCTGACATTGATTGCACCAGGTAAGAAATACAGGGGCACCGACGAAGGTTGAAGGTCGAAGGTCGAGCTACTCACGTAGAATAGCATCTGTCCGAGATCGGACGCAACCTTCATCCTCATGACATCGTAGGGGTCGCCACGGTAGGGAACGATCACCTGCGTCCCAGACTTGGCTGCGAACATAATCAACGCACTCAGACATCGGACCAATACCACCACCGCCAGCAACAGCAGTAGCAGCACCACTTCGACCAGCACCACCACTAGCAGCAGCAGCGGCAACATCAGTAGCAGCACCGCCGCCACAAACACCACCACAAACAACAAACAACAACAACAACAACAACAAAATGCAACCACCAACCCTAGGCAACATCCTCGAATAAAAACACCAACAAACGGGACGAAAACAAGACGGCATCTCTCGGTGCTCGCCCGCGCTCGCCCGCGTGACTCACCGATACGGTTGATGACATAGCGTCCAAGGAAACCGGACGATCCGAAGACGGTCGCGACGGTGCCGCTGAACGAGTGCTGACCGCCGCGGCCGCGCTTGTACGTTGCGAGATCGCCGCTGTGCGCGTGCCTCGCCTGCACGCCGCCGCCGACGGCCAGCGGCGTGCTGCAACCTGCGGGAGGGAGACGAATCCCGGTAATTAAACACCCGTAATTACACCTGTAATTAGGGCACAAGGATATAAGAGCTGTCCACTTTGCACATTTGCACATGTCGCACATTGCGAAAATGAATTGTGGTCGAGGCTTACATCATCCATGAACCGTAATGAGACCAATTTCGGTTTATTAAAATTTTTAATTTAATTGTCTTTTAATCTCAAACATCAACTGCAACTATGTGTAGAAGATAAGTGAGACAAGTGTTGCTTGTTATCCAGTTTTAGACAGTAGTAACAGTAGTCAGCTAATGTATAAACTAATTTAGTCTCACATTTTGTTTTACACTGACGACGAACTGGACTTCCTAAATTCTAGTAACCTAGAAAATCATTAAATGTAATTTAAACACCTGATATCATATGTTCCTAACTTACTCGTATCATTACACACTTCGCCAAACTAAGAAAGGTATATATGCATAATAAACTTCAGAGAAAAGGTCAAAATAACGTCATCAGAGCCACTAATAGCACTATGAGTATGACCTTTACTTTTCTTTAGCATTGTGATTGTGACTGTCTGTTTTGGCTTCTCGGTACATTTGCTCATAACTAGTACAGTGGATCATATAGTTACATATGGAAATCAAATCAAACAAAACAGTAATATCTTTGGAGTAGTTCACCAAGTTCGTATACCAATAAATGATAATAACATATATCGTAGTAATACTTACGACAAGCCGAAAATATAGACCTGCCGCCTCCAAATACACACACAGCTGCCATTGCTGTCATTCTGGCCAAGAGGGCACCCGGCAGTTAGATGGGTAATGCTATCCCCCGGGCCGTGGAGGAGGTGACCGCAAACGTGGCGCACTAGTGTTAGAATAGTGTTAGGATTAGGGTTCAGGGTCAGGATTATGGTTAAGGTTAGGGTTAGGGTTAGGGTTAGGATTAGGGTTAGGGTTAGGGTTCAGGATTAGGTTAGGGTTAGGGTTTTTGCATCATGATATCTGTCCCCCACCATAGATTAATTTTTGTGGATACCACTGCCTATATATATGGCGGCGACAATATATTTTTAGTGTGAAGGTTAGTGTTGTCGGTGTTGGAGTTCGGGTTAACGTTAGGTTTAACTTTTTGAGTCTGCTCAACGTTATACGCTGACCTCCCTTTCCACGCCGGGGATAGCACACACCCTATACAAGTATTAGCATATCAATACGCAGTGACGTTATATAATGTAGTTCCACTATCATAACAGCGCTGACGCCACGAAGGCGGAGCTTTCACAGATAACATCTAGTAATATAATGCGGAAAGATCAGAACATCACATTGGAGCGTCAAGATGGATCGGGCAGTGACGAGTGCAGGGCTAGACTGCTACCGACCTTTCACTCAATAGTTGGCTACACTGAAGTTAGTTACGGCTGCGTGTCGAACTGTGGCACGCGCGGCAGTCTAGGTCATCAAGCCGAGCGTTTTTTTAAAAATACTTGAAATATGGTACGGTAGATGGACTCGTTGCGCCATCTATGGGCGCGATAACTTCGAACTAATCTCAGGGTATAAACAGACAAAACGCTAAATTCGTTTTCTACAGGAAAAAGACGAGCGCCGAGCCACAAAGCAACAAAAACGAGTATTTGGATTTATTCTCGCCCTACGTGCGCTAGTCGAAAGCTTTCTGCAATCGCCACAACTCCTCAATTGACCGATTATACGGCTTTATCCTTTACCCAGAAGGGCCTCGGGAGAAGCATTCTAAATAAGGGCAGCGATTAAGTCATGGTGTCGCCGTGCGCGGCGTTTGCGCGCTTCGCGCGGATATCCGGGCTGCAGATCGTCCAGTCTGTGTATCCGTTAGTCTGTGGGCATATGTTTCAATTAGACAGACTGATCGCGTGACGTCAGTGTACGTCACGCACGAATTCGGCTATCTCCGAAGTTGAATGCATGTACGCATATACAGCCTGCTATTGCATGCATCAGACTTTTCGTATATATTAAGATGATGCACAAAGCCTAACCATAACCCTAACCTACTTAAATTTAATTAACACTAATAAATTTACATTTATTTAAAAAAAAGGATGTAAAATTGTAAATAAATATGTAAATATTTGCGTTAATTGGGGAAAAAATAGTTAAATGAATAAAGATAGAAAAATAAAAAATGTAAACAGATGGTATTCGAACCGACGACCTACAAAAGTAACGTCCGTCGGCGTACGAGCGAGGCTCAGTGCCGGATTAATCATTAAGCAGACTAAGCACGTGCTTAGGGCACCAGGGCAAAGGGGCACCACAAAGTTGGGATAAGGGGGGAAAAGAAAAAAAACGAATAAGATTTTGTACTTCCAGGTGTACCACAAGGGGCCCCAACAATACAATACAATACAAGGGGCCCCTAATGCACCCAACAAGGTGACTAATTCCAATTATCAGTAAAGCAAAAGGTACTCAAAGACTTGTCAGACACGTATCATTGATGCTTATCCAGATGAATGAAAGCAACTTTGTCTACAGAGCTTCAGCAGTTAGCATTCATATGTTCTTCATAAGTTTAAAACAACAAGAAAACATCTTTCACTCACATGAAGTTTAAAACACAATTAGCAAGAGACAACTAGAGAGTGCTTTCCAAATGTTAAAATTGCCTTAAGAATATTTTTAACATTAAATGGTCACAACTGCACAACGTGTAAAAAAACTCAAATAGATTGATCGTAGTTCAGAATGAAGGTGTACATGCATGTACGCTCAAAAGTGCCTCAATCCATCGCCGGTGATCTACATTTAAAAATGTCTGGGGGAGGACCCCATACCCCGCTGTTTTATACCACCCTCCTTGAATCCTACATAAATTTTTGTACTGCTGCAACTGCATTGTATAATCTGGTCAGAGAAGGTCCACAACTAAAATGGACTGGGTCGTGTGGAAAGGAGGGGGGCACAAAGATTGGTCAGTGGCTTAGGGCACCAGTGAGCCTTAATCCGCCTGGCGAGGCTACTCAGCGTCTTTCGAAAATTTATTATGGATGTGCTATATATGCATAATGATGTGCGTGGCGTGATTGTTCATGGTGGTGGATAGCCATTGACGTCACCTGACGTCACGCGATCAGCCGCTTAATGGAACATATATCCACCGTTATATTTAGCTTCCTTGGTTCACACGTGTGCTTCTCAGGCTAACGCTCCATTAGGAGTGTTCCCACTTTGATATCATTAATGATTAATGATTAATGATTGATAATCGTAGACCTAACCCTAATTAAATGACATTAAACACAACTAATATATGACCATGACCTTATGATGATAATATGTTATTATGACATCTAATGACATTAAAGTTGGGAACACTCCTAATGGAGTATCACCCGCCTTCCAGCATGTGCCTTGCGCTCATAGGGTCTATGTCCCAGGGTACTCGCCGGAACGTACCCTGAGTAGGTCCGGTAACCGGAACGTACATGGTGCTATTTGATAATGGTTAGTTTAGGATTAGGTTAGGGTTAGGTTAGGTTTAGGTGTTCGGGTTCGGGTTGGGAGTGGGGTAGGCGACTCCCTAGACTCGTTAGTGGAGTAGGCTAGGTACGGTCCGGCATATAATATCAAGAGTGCATAATAGAGATTTTGCACTCTATTATGCACTCTTGATAATATAGTACAGGGTACGTTCCGGTATACCGGACGGGAGTCTGGTCATCTTCGGTTCATCTGCCAACCAGTTAGCCGGCGAACGCGAGCTGTCCGATCTCGAAATTGACGTACGTGGGCGGTATCGTCATGATGGCTAA
>NW_014577553.1:202343-221411 GCF_000485595.1 Priapulus caudatus | reverse complement strand
TGTGCCCAACCTCGACATCGCCATGGAAAGATATGTTTACAGTGAAGCTGGGCGCGATGAGGAGAAGCAACGTGTCGAGTGGAATAGAGAGGAGAAGAACAAGCACAAGAGGAAGGAGAGGGAAGAAGAAGACTGTTGATGAGGTCGATCGGAGAGGAAGTATCGGACAGCAGAGCTGGGAGAAGTACACTCACCCCCTCAACAGCAGCATCCAGGTCTCTATAACATTGCAATCGGCCAAGTGGGCCCGACACAAGTGAATGTTCGGATATGGCACTGACTATTGGAGAAGTGAGCAAAGTCAAGCAGTTTTCGCTTCAGCTAAAGTAGTGACTTCCACAAAACATAAAGAAATGGGTCAGATCAAGGAGGCACTCAAGAAGGCACGTTCACTGTAAGGGGAAGGCATCTAGACATCGAGACGACTGTTTAGTCGGCTGTTTGGTCTTGGGGAGCAGGCAGGGAACGTGGATCTAATCAGACATCTTCCAGTTTTGAACTGAGTCCAGGTCGCCAAACATTCCGCTGATTGATAGTCATGGATGTTTGGAGGAAGGCAACAAGGCGTGGCTCGTCAAGTGTCTCGGTGTTCTCTGTCAAGACTCACCTGCTCCAAGACGTGGTGTTGTTAGACGGCCGCGCAGGTGCTGTACCACGTGAGTGTGGCCCAGTCGCTGGGGACCGCAGGAGATCTGGCTGCAAGCTTTTGTGTGCTCGATCGGCCGCTACGCACCCCTGCTCAAGGAAATAGTCCTGTTTCGACAAGTATGACGCAAGAGTCCTAGCGCAAAGCGAGCATGAGCAGATGAGAAGATGGAAGACGCCAAGGAAGATGCGGCTGACCACCAACACACACCCTTCCATGCCGACAAGCTTATTCTTCCAATGCCAGCGAACAAGCAGTCTTGCTCAACAAACTCCTAATGCGGCTATCCTCTTCCACAACAAACAGTCCTAGCTTTGTCAACAAGCTGGACTGTGTCGTCAAGCCCATGGCTGAGGCAGGACATCACTCTCTGCCAGCTACATGCTGAAGGGGCAGCATGTGAAGAGTCCCAGACAATCGCATCGCCTCAGTGATGGACCACAGACGTCTTCGTCCTCCGTGGTGTACTGGACATCAAGGAATGCGGTCTTGCCGAAGGATTCAATGGAAAAGTGAAGATGTGATGTCCCTGATATTGAACAAAAACTGTTGAAGCGGTTAGGCCGCAGAAAGTGCAGCCAGCTTCGCAGTGTCCATGCGCGTGTCAGGCACTGGCGAACGGTGTCGTACCCCTTCGAAAAGGAAAACAGTCAGCACTCAAGCTCCTAGGAGATTGATATACCGCAGGTTGTGGGATCGGAGTGCTTGAGACGCTTGGCGCGACCCAATGCTCAACTCAAAGCGAGCAGCAGACAGCGCTTCTTTCTTCCCTCTCTACGGACAAGAAAAGGTTGTACGACATATGAATGAATGTCACGCTACTCGCACTCTACGCAGCCATAAGAAGGAGTCGCCACAACTGAAGAACTGCCCACCGACTGACGTCAACCTTGCAGCTGCAATGTGCTCCGAATCTCACCTTCAGATAGCTACTGTGAAAGGCAGCCAAACCAACGTGAGCCACCTGAAGAAGGCCTCTGACATATTACAACTTTGGTTAGAGTACTCCAAAAGGGTCTCCACCATCGGGCGAGGAGGGCACCGACCATCTCAACAGCGCCAGTTGCTCCCAGCGCTCCCTCGGGATGTAGGTGAGCTGGGCAGCTCAGCGCAGAGGGTCGAGGCATGCGCGGGGAAACGTTTGCAGCTGCAACGTGCAGGCGCTTTGCACAGATTAATTGCAACTGCCGAGGGGGAGTCGCCTGTTGTAGTCAATTCACGGAAAAACAGATGGACACCGAAGACAATCGAACGAGGAGCTAGTAGCAGTGTAGATGACGACATGCACATGATATGATGCGGATGAGGAGTAATGAGGATGAGGAGTCATAGGAGATTGTGCAAATACTGTTTATGTGTACTGTTTAAGGCGTTTGCTATTTTTCGTTGAATTTACATAAAGTGTCTTATTTGACGGTTTGACCCTTGGTTTATTGACCTTGACTTGTAACCCATATCTAACAAATACTCCAGAAAGGACTCCTGCCTCGAAACCCCTAAAAGAGGTATTGCATGACACTCGGGATGTAAGGGGTCATCGAGATCAAAATTGTAAATTGACGCCAAAACCGAAGATCGAGGCGGCGGCCAATCATGAATTCCAAGAACATGCTTCAACCCTCCGCTTGCAGCAGGCTGCACCAAGTAAATCAGCTCTCCTAACTATATATGAACACAGTTTCCATGAAAAAAGGTTCAAGTAATTAACATTGCAGGCTACAACATTTGGCAACGGGACTGAATAAGTGTGGAGGCAGGCAGTGAAGCAAGAGTGTGGAGGAGTGAACGCTGCTGTGGCTTCTAATGGAAGAGAGCAGATCGTTGACACCTTAGTAACATCTGCAGATTCGCTGGCTGCAGCGTAAATTTTCGTTGTCGTGCTAATTAACTTTAATCAATTGGCCAGTTTATGTTCATTAGAAGACACGACAGACGTAAGTTGAAAACAAGCCGACATGCAGGCATTATCCTCCTCTCTCTCTCCTCTCTCTATCTCTCTCTCAATCCGATCTCGTCTCTCCTCTCCTCTCTCTCTCTCTCTCTTTCTCTCTCTGCCCCTGTTCTTTCTTTCTCTCTTTCTTCTCTTCGTTCTCCCCCCTCTCTTGTCCCACTCTCTCTCTCTCTCTCTCCACTCCACTCGCTCTCGCTCTTCTTCCACGCTTCACGCTTCTTTCTCTGCGCTACAAATATGTCGAGTATCTCTCCCTCCCCCCGTGCGAGTTCGGATGCGATGCGATCAACTTGAACAAGACAAGGAGGTTGCGGGGCGGTCGTTATGTATCCACGTGTCTTATGAGGAGGCAATTACACATTAACTGCTAACTGCTGCGCAGTAAGCTGAGTGCATTGCGCACCTCATCTTCGCATTAAATGTTGTTGCTCAGAATACGATTGCTCGCGTTCGTGTGTTGTGTGGTGTGGTGTGTGTGTGTTGTGTGTGTGTGTGTGTGTGTGTGTGTGTGGTGTGTGTGTGTGTGTGTGTGTCGTTTCGTGCGTGCGTGGCTCGTGTGCGTACGTGGAGTGGATGCTGCATGCGTATATACGTGGTTGTGAGTGCGAGAGTGTGTGTGTGTGTGTGTGTGTGTGTGTGTGTGTGTGTGTGTGTCTGTTACTGTGTTGCGTCTCTCTCTCTCTCTCTCTCTCTTCTCTCTCTCTCTCTCTCTCTCTCTCTCTCTGTGTGTGTGTGTGCGTGCGCACGTGTGTGTGTGTGTGTGTGTGTGTGTGTGGTGTGTGTGTGGTGTGTGTGTGTGGGTGGGTTTGTGTGTGTCTGTTACTGTCTGCGTCTCTTCTCTCTCTGTGTGTGATGTGTGTGTGTGTGTGTGTGTGTGTGTGTGTGTGTGTGTGTGTGTGTGTGTGTGTGTGTGTGGTGTGTATGTGTGTGCGTGAGTGCATGTGTAAATCTGTGTGTGCGTGGGCGAGTGCGTACGTACGCGCGCGCGTGTGCGTGCCTGTGGAATACTGGTGTTAGTGAATCGCTCTATCCTTATCGCTAGCAATCTGCCAGACGACGGTAACCCAATAACGAAAACAACGTCGGCATCACGTACTGATGACGACGTCGCCGTGTCGTCGTCCTCGGCTTACCCCGGATTGAACGCGCCGCTATTTTACATGCGATTTCCTTTACTTTGTCAAATCTTCACAGTCAAAGCCGCCAGTATGTAGACCCGGGGGTGAGCTTCCGAGGCGAGCAGGGCCCGCGACAGATATGAACGCGGCCGGGAAGAAATCGTCAATGCTGCATGTGCGATATTAGCACGAACTCGTTCGTGTTTAGAATGCTCGGTTATTTCGTAGTCGCATAGGAAAGTGCGGCATATGCGAGCTCCATGCAAACGCCGGGGATTCTCGAATTTCAAAGAGTGATTTCCCAACAGACTGGGCAATAGCTTAGGAGCAGTGTGCGTTTGAACTGTTGCTCTGATGTTTATTTACGCGTGGCACATGAAATCAATCAGCAGTATCTTTGCAGCGGTGCAAAATGAGCAGTGAACGTCATTAGGCTGTAGAGGGCGCTCGGATGGCAGGCGATAATCTTACTGGTCATTAGTCGGTAATACCTTGACTCTGTACGTGATGTACGCTACGTCACTCTGTTCATCCCGCACGCTTGTCCATGCTCTGTCCATCATGTACGGGCTGCTGCGTATCATCTTATACCGGGATGTTGATGAAGCTACATTATTATGACGTTGTGCGAAGTTGCAGATGAGGATGCGTCTGGCATCATCCAGGGATGCTGAGGACGCTGCGTATGGCATCATCTGACGCTGTTCTTGATGCTGACTATGGCTTCATTTCATCTGATTATGAAATTCTTGCAAAAACGGCCAACGTTTGGATTAGAGTAACGTGTTCATGTTTTCACAAACTAGAAACGAAAACCTTCGAGTTTGGACATTTCATAGTCAGGACATATTTCGTAGACTATTTCAACATTAAATTTTTCAATTTAAAAAATGAGCGCAGATTCGGCGAGCCAGATGAAGGTGATATTGGCAAACGTCTAGTGTTTAGTTTGGCTTGTGTTTCTGTTTGCGCAGCGGGACTATGTGCGAGAGGTACACACCGCACGATGGCGCCCTCTTCGTTGATAATTGAAGGACAATATTAACTCCAGTATTAGCAAATCTCCAGTAAAGCTATATATTGTTTTTTTGGAAGATGCCACTGGTAACTGGTTAGAGTTACATATATCAATAAAAAAGAAACAAAGCCGTGATTTAAACCAACTATTGCTCGATCGATCCGTAGATCTGTTTAATTTATAGATATCGAGAGTTATAATAAAATTTTAAAAATACTAAACCTGTTGCTCCAGAAATATTTCACGGTTAACATATTGCGTCACACTCCATATTTTACAACTCCAATCGCCTAGAGAAATCATATGCAGTATTCCATGCATACATATTCACTGGTATTACCCACGACAATATATCAAATGGCTTGCGGTTTACATATAATTCATCATCTTAGCAAAAATGCCATCCGGCAAGTTCAGCAATACACTGAGCGTTGATAGCGCTTACTTCTTATGCCGTAAAACACACAGCAAAATGTTTCAATCCAGGCGCCTAGCTATCGTGGTTCCCATTCATTTCGACTCATCATAATGCTGACAGCTTGTGTCGATTTATCCGTGAAGGTGCGGTCAAAATTACAGTTAGCAAAAGGCAAGCAACACGAACATCTTGCATTCTCTCGGCGCACACGGATTCGGGTAATTTTTTCGCGAAAAATGCGAGTTAATAATCCGAATCATCTTATGAGTAACTAGCAGTCCTCTCGCAGCAACATTCTAAACTCGTTTTTTTCGTATTGAGAGCGTAGGTAAACAACGACGTATTTATTTGGCGGGACAATGTCTCCACTGAGAACTAATAGCTTAAAAACAAAAACATCGACATTAAAACATAACATATACAATAAAAAATAAATAAAAATGAGTAAATAAATGAAATAAAAACATCAACATCGTCGCGTTCGTGCGTATTTTCCCTCCCCCTTTCCTCTCCCCGCACCACTAGCCGGTGAGACTTAACTTAATATATTCTCCGTTTCAAGCCGTCACGACTTGAAATCGTCTGACAGCAACGTAACGAATTCATCTGCGTTTCTCGAGAAAGCTTATAATTTCAACAGCAAACCCAGAAAATGTCATTACAGTACATTACGGCGCGCGCTCTTTCTCTCTCTCTCTCTCTCTCTCACTCTCTCTTTTTCTCTCTCTGTGTCTCTCTCTGTGTCTCTATCTATCTCTCTCGCTCCCTCTGGCTGCTGCTGCTGTCTGTAGCAGGACAGTTAGAACAACGGCTAATGCCCGCCAGGCCGTAAATAGTAGAGCTTATATATACTGCAAATGTAATTACGCGCGTCCCCTCGATCGTAATTAGATTTGAAATTCTTTTTAATACAGCAACATTAATTCTATTCTTTTGTGTCGCGCTCGGCTTTCATGTGCTCGTCTGGGGCTGAGGGGGATGACTTCATAATTCCAGTTCGCTGTTTTCCTTGGCGTATACGCAAGCTCGGCGATTAGCGAGTGCTTGTTTAAGCAGATTTGAATATAGAATTTATGATAAAAGACAAGTATTCATTCGGAATATAATTACGCTTTGCGAAATTAGTGAGAGTCGGAACAATGCTACGTGTATGTAATAGCATTACTCGTTGCTCGTGCCGTTGTGATTTCGCTCGCTAGTTTACCATCAATTTATTCTCGTCGGCGGCATAAACATTTAAAAAACAAGGAACAACGGGAAAAAGTTTTTCAAAGTTCTGACAGTTTTAGCTTAACTCTTGACGAACATATAATAGGGGGATAGAAAGTAGAACGAAGGAGATGTGCAATGAAACGTGTTGCTACATATTGAAACGATTTCATACGTTTTAATTCATCTAGGTATGTACATTGTAAACTTTCTAAACAGTCAAACGAACCGATACGATGTAAACAAAATCTCCCTACACCGCACTCTCCCCACACCCTCTGGCTCACCCTCCCACCGTAGCCTACTCACCACAACTTTAGTCCCAGGTACATTCCTCGTCTTACTATTATATCACTGTTGTCGCGCGCATGTTCAACCACCTCCCCTCCCCCGCGCTCTCCCATCCCCCAGCTCCCTATACTCCTCCTGCGCTCCCTTTCCTTCCTTTATCCGCGCTGGTTCTTTTCGCCACTTCCTTTGTTTTTTCCAGGTTCCTTGTTTTCCCCATGCATGCTTCCTGTCTCAGGCATAATGTTCTGTCCCGTGTCGGCATGCATGTAGGGGCCTACGCTCTCTAACATCATCATCATCATCATCATCATCATCATCATCATCATCATGTCTATCCGCCGCATCGGCCCCGACAGAAAGCGACGACAACGACGACGACGACGACGACGACGACGACGACGACGACGACGACGATGGTAAAACTAGTATTTATTTTATTTTTGAATAGCAATCATTAGTTTCGCAGCGGAAATTTCACAGCCTCTGCGCGCGCAGGCGCGCATAGACGCACGCACGCACGCACGCAGACACGTAGGCTGACGAGCCGTGGTCAGCTCTGCGTCCTGTGCCTAGAGCAAAAACAGGCCCTGATTCGCTGTGGACGCGTTGCGGGGCAAAGTGACGCTGCGGCGGCGGCGCAGTCGGCAGTCGGCAGTCGGCAGTCTGCAGCGGCGGCGGCGCTTCGCTTTGAAGTGACCGCGAATTGGTAATGCGGTTACGCATCTTTAGAAAGGGAACGAAATTTAGACAAGAAATCTGTCGGGAGCTGTCGCTCGAAGCACACGAGCAAGCCGTAACAGCACGGAGAACGAGAGAGGCGAGCAAGAAAGAGAGATAGAGAGAGAGAGAGAGAGAGAGAGAGAGAGAGAGAGAGAGAGAGAGAGAGGGCGAGAAAGTATGGTGTCAAATGCCATCGCGCGTCGTGGGCGATCAATGGCGACGTCGGCGCACGGACGTCGCACATTGTGTTCCCATAATGCGTCGACGTCTCGTGTTTTTTATATTCCTAAACTCTTCAACCACGAGTCGCCCTTCACACGGACCGTCGCGCATACAACGCGACGATCGCCTTTGTCAAACACGGAAAGTGCCCTTTTCAAGCACGTCGCCTCTTTTACCACGACGTCGCCTTTTCCAACGCGACGTCGCCTTTTCACCACGTGGGGACGTCGCCCTTTCAAACGCGACGTCGCCTAAGGTGTTCCAGAACATCGGCGCGTGCGCATCGAATGATCGACCATTTTGCTCGCAGGGTACGCTCGCTCCGATACATTGGCTCTTTTTAGGGGGGCGCCATGCACGCTTACCTTGCTCCGTTTGTGGTCGTGGTGAAGATGTGTTTTGCGGCCTTCGCTCTCTCTCTTTCCTCGCGCCATCGCTCTCTCGCTATCCTTTCTCTCCTTCTCGCTCTCTTCTCTATTCTGCGGTCTGCGCCTCTTCTTCTATCTTGTCGGTCGTCTCTCTGCTCTTCTCTCTCGCTTCTCTCTCTTCCTTCTCCTCCTCTCTCTCTTCTCTCTCTCTCTCGCTCCCGCTCTCTCTCGTCTTGTTTCCCTCTCTCGCGCGCGCAGCTCGCTCTCTCTCTTCTCGCTCGTTTGTCATATCTCTTCTCTCGCTCTGTCTCTAACTATGCTCTCTCCCTCTCGCGTTTCTCCCCTCGCGCTTATATTCTCTCGTTCCTCTCTGCTCTTCTCTCTCGTCGTCTCCGCTCTGTCTCTCTCTCCCCTCTCTCTCTCCTTCTCTTTAGTGCTCCCCTCTCGCTCTTTCAGAGCATTAAGTGGCAGGCTGTCACGAGCATAGGGGGGCGGAAGGTGTCTGAGGGGTGCCTGTGAAGAAGCATGAAAAAGTTGGCGCTAGGGCGGGTTTTGAGTATGCGATTATCAGAATGGTAGGAACGAAATCGATGTCCTCAACGTTCCGGCAAATATCAAAAAATTAAAAAGTGCGCCAGAAAAGTGTTTTGTCGCCTAAATCAGCTGTAGGCCGCCGATTATAATGATGTCGTGTAGATACCTATGTGTTGAAAGTCAAAGAAGCAATAAAACACCATGGTAAAGACATAAGATATAATCTTCCCGCCAAAAAAGTTAAAAATTAAAATGCCACCACCAAAACAGTTTGCCATAAATCGCTGTAAGTGCCCGGCAAGTAAGATCTGGGTCTCTATAATGTTTTTGAGGTCAATGAACCATGAAGGTAAGAAACTGTGATCTAGCTGACAAGCTTCGCCCAATAAAATTACCATCCACAATGGCTACCCAAACGCATTCTATTGCATAAAATGGTGTAACGTTGCACGATTACCAGGATAAGGGGTCGTTTCTCACAGATTCATGAGACCAGTGCCGGCAATAGAAGAGACACGCGCGTATGCGTGTAAAAGCAATCCAATGGGTATCATGTATATATTAACATGAGATGATCTCTGTCAGTGTCATATGATCAGATTTGGCTTGACTGAGTCTTTTTACCTGTCCTGAACCGAAGCCACTGCGAGTAGCACATCGCGATTGGTGCTTTGACACTGCATCTTTTGTACAAGACTGGATTGTAATCAATTTAACAATCTTGCTAGGCTTTGGCTGCTGCTGGAAGAGCTTGTCAGCATGAGTGTCATGGGGAATCATTGTCACCTCTCACAGACTTATAAATGGCATAGGAACTTCGAGGGTCTCTATAAGTAACGGTCCCAGATTGGCCCTGCTGATAAACAGCCATCTATTCACATGCTGTTCCTGATGCAACGTTAGAGGAAAGGTTTCCATCTTACGGGTTTGAGTGAACAACTGCTTCCTTGGTTTCAATGGTCACAACGGTAAGTGACTGATGTTTGCTGAATACACAGAGAAAAACATATCTCTCTATTTGTCAACGTGGTGGGGATACTCGCTGGAGCATGGGATAACCGAGCGAATCGGTTTGAGATGAGGAACAAACCTGCACCAAACAGCCCAAGCTGTACTTTTCGATTCACATGAAGGCAGGAACAGTACACATCCTGAGACTCTGGTGGAAGAATAGAAGGCCTGGCATCGGTGCCAATTCAGCTGCAATTAGGTGGCCTGAATGTAAAGTAGTTTATCACCATGAACAAATGCTCTCAATATTTACCAGTCGGTAAAACAGATTGAGCAATCGCATTGCGCATACCACCCACCACACTCAGTATCGTTGCATGTAATTATAGCTTGGTAAACTTCGCCTGAGGGAATGAAAGGGAAGCATAAAACAGGAGCCGTGTGTCTGCTTCTTGTGGTGTGCAGACAAATCTGAAGGTCAGCTAATGGGAGATGATCGATTCTGGCCCAGGTTGGAGTTCATTAGCTCTGTGGAGGAGGTTGAAGACTCTTAATGGCATTGGCTAAAAGATTGGAACAGCTGTCTTGGTTGCATACAGCGAAGGAAGGACTTCGCAGTTAAAGGCATCTTGTGTATTTGGCCACCCGGAGATGAGTACCGAGATGAAGGTTCTGTCGTGTTCGGCTTAGGCTGGCGCGTAGACTCAGAAAACATCTAACGCGAAACAGTCTTGTAGCATGGGTTTTGTATAGGAACAGAACACCAATTGTGATATTCGGAAATGTGTTGAAGAAGTTGGGACTTCTTAGGGTGAAGCATGTGCAGCAAGTGAAGCACAGTCACAATGTTGCATCAACATTGTTGAAAAGATTAGGTGTGGTACGCAATGACTGCCAGATCCATCAAGTAGATTTACAGGCGTACATTGTGCAAGTGAACAAGATATGAACAAAGTAACGCTGGCATATTTCTATGAATTTGCGGTGTGTAATCTAAAACATTTTATATTGTAATTTGAAATGTATGTTAGGAATTTGCATGTTTCCATCGAGTTCCCTTGACATAAAACTGGTATATTGAGACGAAGATCTGGTAATTCGTGGCAGCGTTAGCCATTTTCTGGCAAAGAAGCGTTTGTGCGCCATTCGGATAATGTTATTTTGGCGGGAAGATGATGATAGATCACAATGTGTGCTATATCGTGCTACTGGGGTCCCATTGACGGCAAAACATCTGTATAGAGACGCAAGATCTGGTACTCGATTTTATGGAAAACTGTGTTTAGTGGTGGCCATTTTCGAACTTTGAAGGCTTTTGGGCGGGAAAGATATTATTATCGAATTGACAAGAGTTTGATTGCGTTCTTTGACGTCAAGAACCTAGGTAAGACGCCAAGATCAGGGTACGGGGCACTAAAGCTGATTATTGGAAAACATGTTTCGGTAGCCTTTAATTATTGATTTTTGGGCGGAACCGTGAAGTGACCATCGGTGTCCCTGCAATTTGAAATCAGCATGAAACCGCCCTAGAGGACTTTTACATGCTTCTTTCGAGAAGGGCACACTTTAAGTAAAAAATGTCACATATACCGCCCACTACAATGGCCGAGTGCTCGTATATCGCAAATCAAATACGTACGCTACGCACTGGCGCACAGAGGCGCGGTAGCGCGACGTTGTTAGGACGCATCGCCGGCGTTCCGATAAGTGCGTGTACCGCAGTGTACGTGCGTGTAGCGTCGTGACGGGCGTGTCTACGTGTCCGCGTGTAGGTGCCGTGTACTGCGTGTACGGCGTGTAATGGTAGACGTGGGGTAGCGCCGTGTACGTGCCGTGGACGTGCGTGCACTCGCGAGACGGGCGTGTACCCGAGGTACGTGGTGGAGTTCGTGTCCGGTGCGTGTCAAACCGCTGTAAAGTGGTGTACGTGGTGTACGTGGCGTGTACGTGCGTGTGACCCGCGTGCACTGCGTGGTCCCGCGTGTTAACGACGTGTACGGGCGTGAGGACCTGCGGTCGTTGCGTGGACGGTGCACCGTGACGTGCACGGTGCCGTGTACCCGGTGTATGTGGTGTACACGCGTGTAGTGGCGTGTACGCGGGTACCGCGTGTCAGCGGACCGCGCGTGTCGTGCGTGTAAGTGCGTGGACCTCAGTGCACGTGCGGCACCGCGTGGAACCGGTGTATGATGCGCGGTACACGCGTGGACGTGCGTGGTATCTGCGTGTACGTGCGTGTACAACGGTGTACGTCGTGTACCCGCGGGTACGGGGTGTACACGCAAGATACACGCACGTAAAGGCGGGTACACGCACGTCCGCAACGTCGCGCTGGGAAACAGGGCCGATGCGTTGCCTAGCAACGTATCGCGCTAAACCGCGCCTTTCGTCTATGTACTGTGGCGGCTGTGCAGTTAGGTATCGTTTGATTGGCGAGAGACGCGCCGCGCAATTGACGATAGAGCGAGGGCTCGCAATTGGCTCTATGTCCATGATCATACGCGCTATTCAGATACGGGCCTTGGATGCTCAATTCGTCAATGGCGTCATCGTCAATTGCGATTAATTTGGAATTCGTGTATTAGTTGCTCAATTGAATGATTACCCCCGAGGACTGTCAATTGAAGCATCAATCGATCAAGTGAAACGTGAAATGATGATGATGTTCAATTGAACAATATCGATCAATTATAAGACGTTTGAATGAATTAGACTGATTGCAATGAACAATCGTCAATCGCTCAAGTGAACGTTTGATGATAAATTGATGTTCCATTGAATCCAATACAATCGATCAATGAACGTGTAAATTTGACACATATCCCCGCCGCTGGGTCGGGAGGGGGGGTTAGTGTAGTGAAGCGAACATACCCTGTTCATAGCAGTTAATCCGAGTGCGTATATTTTTGTCAGGGGCGATCAGATTTTAAGGAAGGAGGTGCAGTTGCAAAAGGGACACTGGAAATTTTTGTTATTCCTATAAATTCAATTAATGTTAACATTAGTAGGGTTCGGGTCCATAAGTTATGCTTATAATATGGTGTTGGCATAGCTGATTGAAATGAAGCTGAAGTTGGCAAGATAGATCAGGAGCATAATTACATAATAGACTTAACAGGGAGTTCTCCACGCTTTTTTATTAAGAGGGGGGCTGCTCAGTGCTAGGGGGGGGGGGTCCGGGGCTTGTAGAAGCCTGAAGATATCGGGGAAAACTGTGTGTAGACTTGTGAGCAATGCATGTGAGGTGAAAGATGTTTAATTGTTTGCATGCGCGAAAATCAAAGAATGTCGCGATTGGAGCGTGGTTGCACGCCGTCGCGTAGTTCCCGTTCACCACTCGTATTGCTAACATCATGTGTAAGTATAAGGCAGCGGGAGTTTGGACCTAGATTTTCCGCTTTTGGATGGCAATCGATAAGATTCTATAAAGAAAAACGAGATTGTTATATGGTACAGCATTGTACAGTGGTCGCTAATTGCCGGTACAGGCAAGCGACGCATGGGCGGTGAACTTTTGATAATTCAAACTCTTGGTCAGTGGGCGCAATGCCATGATTCCACATACAGCCTCGTCTGATGAAATGTAAAGGGTAAGAACCAGTTTACTGTTGCGTTCCATACATCTAGACTCTTGCGGGCAGTTGTTCGGTTAGCATGAATGCAAAATAATAAAGATGGGTTGAGAGAGCCTAGGAGAGTAAGGAGAGGGTGACAAGTGAGGGGGGGTAAGAAAAAGAGGACTGAGAAAAGGGGAAGATGAAAGTAGTGGGTGAGCGGAAAATGAAGGGGGAGGGGGAGGAGAAGAAGGGAATCGGGAAGTAGATAGAAGAAGGAGGTGAGTGAAGAGAGCGGGAAAGGTGAGAAGGGGGAACTATAGGAAAGGAAGACAGAAGTAGAGAGTAGATGAAGAGAGGAGGTAGTGCGAGGGATGGAAGATTTTCGGATCAGTATAGTCCGTAAGTTCGCGTGGCGGTGTAATCACAGCTTCCATCCATACCATTCATCATCTCACTGCTTCACTTCAGCTCCTCACTAGCTCAACTTTCCGTTATTCGCGGCTTGATCGGGCTGCTGTGGCTGATCACCCCTCTCATTCCTCCTCTCGTCTTTCCCCTAATGTCCCTCCCCCATCTTCCCGTCTGTGTATATTCTCCCCCACAATACCCACCAACTGCTTGTGAAGCTCGGACACGCGAGAGAGAGAGAGACAGAGACGCGAGCAAAGCGAGGGAGAGAGAGAGAGACGACGAGCGACGGGAGCGAGGAGCAGAGAAGAGTGAGACGAGAACGAGAGAGAGAGAGAGAGAGAGAGAGAGAGAGAGAGAGAGGAGAGCAGAGAGAGAGTGAAGAGAATGAGGAAGTACGAGAGAGACGAGAGAAGAGAGAGGAAGAGAGAGAGAAGGAGAGAGAAGAGAGAGAGAGAGGGAGGGAAACGGAACTAGGAGAGAGAGAGCGAGGAGAGATGCACGAGAGAGAGAGAGATAGAGAGAGAAGGAAGGAGAGAGATGAAAAGGAGAGAGAGAGAGAGACTGAGGGAGAAGAGAGAGAGAGGCGCGCTGCGGAGAGAGAGACAGGAGAGAGAGAAAGAGAGAGGGAGCAGAGAGGAGGAGAGAGGAGAGAGTAGCAGAGAGCGAGAAGAAAAGAGAGAGAGAGAGAGAGAGAGAAGGAGAGAGAGAGCAGAGCAGAGAGAGAGAGCGAGAGAGAGAGGAAGAGGGAGAGAGAGAGAGAGAGAGAGAAAGAGAGAGTGAGAAAGAGAGAGAGGCGCGCGAAGAGAGACGACGAGAAGGAGAGAAAGGGCAGAGAGAGAAGAGAAGAAAGAAGAGAGGAGAGAGAGAGAGAGAGAAGAGAAGAGAGACAGACAGACAGAGATAAGGACATGAGAGAGAGAGACAGACAGACGAGATATGAGACGAGCAGAGCGAAGAGGAGAGAGAGGAGGAGGATAGAGAGAGAGATGGAGAGAGCGCGAGGAGAGAGAGAGAGAGAGAGAGCGGCATTAACGACGCATGTCACATGGGCGGGCGCGCGGGGGGGCACGACGGAGAAGTAAGCGTAGCATAGGGGCGCCCCGCCCTAAAAGAAAGAGGCAATTAGCCGAGCGAGGTAAAACGGCGCGAGCCAAGAAGTGGGCGAAATTAGATGGGCGCAGCGCCGCGGCGATGGATTATCGGACACGGTTAAAAAGGGCCGACGCGGTTAAAGGCGACGCGCGTTTGAAAAAGGGCGACGTCGTGGTGAAAAGAGGGGACGACGTCGCGTTTGAAAAAGGCGACGTCGTGTTTGCAAAAGGGCGAGCGTCGCGTTTTGAAAGTGGTTAATGCGTGCGGACGTCGGTGTTGACAAGGGCGAGTCGTGGTGAAGAGAATAAAAACACGATCGCGACGGAATTAGGGAAGCGAAAGGTGCGACGTCGTGCGCGAGCGTCGCACATTTGAATGCACAACGCGGATGGCATTGGGAACACAGAGAAAGAGAAAAAGGAAATATAAGAGTAAGAAGGAAAGGAGGTAAAATCTGAGTGATGGAAATATAGAGAGAGGGATGCGCCGATAGCAATGGAGGAAGCCACAAAAGAGAGAGCGGAGAGAGGAGAGAGAGAGAGAAGAGAGTAGAGAGAGCGAACGAGGAGAGGAAGAAAGCAGAGAGAGGAGACAGAGAGAGAGAGAAGGACGAGAGAGAGAGGCGGAGAGAAGGGGAGAAGGGAGAGACGTGAGGAGAGAGTGTACAAAAAGGCCAAAAAGAGTGCAGAATAATAGGAAGAAGATTTCTTGTTTTAAGCGTGGCAGTATGCATTTAGGCTGTAATAGACCGCATGCGTATAAAGATATAAATATATAACACAATATATGAACTCGCTGAATATACTGCGTGTATTTATTTAGTATTATTCAGTTTCTATACTAATAATAACTAAAGACAACGCTTCCATGCCTCCCGTCGTCTACTATTGGGAATTCATGGGTAAGGCTATATATATATATCATTAAGACATAACGCGTTTAGGCAGTTGATATACAACGTCCGCACTGTGATTTCAGGTACGACGCCACTCATAGGGTCACATGATTTTCCGCACGCCTCACTCGCATGAGGACCGGGAACACTAGGCAGCAGAAGGCGGATTGACGGAATTCTAATGCTAGGCATGGTTGGACGATGGTGATACACCTCTGATATATTTAACATGGGTGGTTTCATACGATAGTAAATGTTTATATATCGATCGCGGTATCGGCTCAATCTAATAAATAAACTAAATAAATATATATTAAAATAATATCAATAATATCATAGATATATAAGTATCTTAGTTATTTATGATTTTTTAATATAAACTAATAACTTGATATATTAACTTATATATAAGATATATAGATATTTATATATATGTGTGTGTGTGTCGTGCGCGCGTGCGGTGAGGTGTGCGCGGTGGGTGTGTGCCGTGCGCGCAGTGCGTGTGTGTGCGTGTATCCGTGCGCGCGCGTGTGTGTGAGTTGAGCTATAATATTAGAACACTGCCTGGTGTTGATACAATTGACATATGACAAGGCAGGGCAATGGCCGGGGTAATTTGCTCAGCTGTATGCACGCGTCATCTAAAGGCGATCGGCTATTTGTGTGAATTGCTGGCGGTCCGCTCTGCTCTCGGCACGTTGTAGCCGTGTTCTTCGCGCCTGTGGGCATTCGTGCGCGGCGCTCGTAATGCTTTAGATGGCCCCTCAGTGCGGGACGAAGGCTAGCAGCACGGACACGCAGCATCATATAGCTGATGGCAATTGAGTTGCGTGACACTGAAGCGGCAATGATAATTACGGTGGTGCATTGACCGCCACTAACCAGGGATCACAAGAGAGAGAGAGAGAGAGAGAGAGGGTCGAGATGGAAGAGAGGGAAAGGGAGAGCAAGAAATAGGAGGAGCGAGAGAGAGAGAGAGAGAGAGAGAGAGGAGAGAGAGAGGAGAGCGCCGCAGCAGAGATAGAAAGAGAGAGAGAGAGAACAGAGAGAGTGTGTGAGAGAGAACAGAGCGCGAGAAAGAGAGAGAGAGAGAGAGTAAAAAGAGAGAGTGAGAGAGAGAGAGAGTGAAAATAGAGAGTGTGAGAGAGAGAAAACAGAGAGGAGAAAGATAGCGAGAGAGGGGCTGACTGAGAGCAGAGAGAAAAAGAGGCACACACACATAGAGAGAGAGAGACAGACAGACAGACAGACAGACAGACAAACAGACAGAGAGAGAGCGAGAGAGAGAGAAAGAGAGAGAGAGAGAGAGAGAGAGAGAGAGAGAGAGAGAGAGAGAGAGAGATAGAGAGAAAGAGTGCGAGTGAGATTGAGAGCAAAGAGCGGGAGAAGGGGGGGGGGGCTGACATGTCGTCTGAAACGAGCAGTCGCATGTCGCAGAATCGCGTGGTCGTACGGGACAAATCCCGCGATAATATGGTTTCCGGATGACGCATGCGCACTACGTGATAGTTTCCGTCTACGCTTTCTTACGAGTTCCAAACTATGGGCAGGCTATAGCGAGTGAAATTAATCTAACGTGAACATGAACCTAAATGTATTAACGAGTAGAAAAGCGTTAGAATTCCATTCACGTGACCTCACGTGATCCATGTGACGCGGTGGAAAAATGCTAGTGGGATTTTTCTATGCTGGTCTGGGAGATTTGTTTTGGTTTTGTGTGCACAGTGAGCGGGGTACACGTAATATTGCGTGTGCGTGTGCGCGCACGCTACGAATCTATAATATAAATATCATCGATTCAGTCGCGTTTATATTAAAGGTCACCTGTCTATGTGAAAGAAGCTTTTCCTTAAAATGGCCACTTCTTTATGCTTGCCTTAAAAGATTATGAGCAGGCATCCCCTCACACACAGGACAGCCACGCTATGTATGCTAACAACAGCGCGTAACGGCAGATCAGTTCCAACAACATATCGACTATGAAGTTGAAGGTCACTGCTGCAGCGATTAAGGTCAACGTTCACTCGCAAGGTGGCGCTGCTGTGAAGGTACTTTCACGCCATCTTTCTTTTAATTGAAGTGACTATAGTCAATCGAGCTTCGGTCTCGGGTAACATTGATAATCTCAGTCCATAAAACTCAATGCTTATATCGTAACCCGATAATAATTGTGTAATATTATAGTTCGCGTGTATGATCGGATGTGTTGGCTGTATTGGTTCGGATGTGCGTGAGCTCCATGTAGATGTTACTACTGGCGTCGTAAAAAAATGTCACATACGTGTTAACTATACGTTATTAATAATAATAATAATAATATTATTATTATTATTGTTGTTGTTGTTGTTGATGTTGTTGTTGTTGTTGTTGCTGTTGTTGTTGTTGTTGTTGTTGTTGTTGTTGTTTTCTTTGTTTGTTATTCTTTGTTACGTGCTCTGGTTGTTTGTTTAATGTTTCTGATGTTGTCTTTTTGGTGCTGTTGTTATCATAGTTGGTGCTGCGTCAGTTGTTGTGTGTTTTTATTGATGCTGACAGCAACCGCGCATATATGCTCTAATCAGTCTTCTATCTCAGCGTCTCTCTCTAATCCGACCACCGACGGTTCAGAGATCAAAGAACACACAGTTCTTCTTTGCATGCGCGTTTCTTTGCGTTGTCCTCTAACTGCCCTCAGACAACGTGAGTTTATGCACGCCGCAAGAGGATTCTTCGTACAAGCATGTTTGTTTCATGGGTCGCTACATACAGAAGCGGTCAACTAACTCAAGCGGGCTCAGCATCTCTCTCCGATTCATTAACGCAGCTTATCCGAGCCGAACGTCGACTGGGCAAGTAGCCTCATCCCTCAATAGAGCTTCATTAGATAGCATCATCAGTAAGACAACTGATTAAAATCCCCCCAGTATAATAGTCTAATGTCGATCTGAATATGTCGAGTAGGATATTGCCGACCGCTAGCGTGGGCGTCTGTACATGTTATGACGTCATCGTTTCATGGGTATCATGGTTTACTGCACATACCATCTCGCAGTAGTGATTGTCCTCACGTCATTAAGAGACAAATATGATAAGTCAAAATATACATGCAAATATCATACAAAATATGATATGCAAGCGCTATCCGACCTATCCCAAAACCTGCGCCACAGGTCTAACGGCGCTGCGGCGAATATCGCCTGCGCATTTCATCACGTGACGCGTCTGTGGCGACATCTATACGTGCTCACGTCGCCACCACCTGCTCGGCAGCGCTTGATGGGTGTTTAATCTCCGACGAACTGGTCGAACATTCAACACGAAATTCACAAGGGGCGCGACACGTGACCCTGCATGTAATGCGCATGCGCAGCAGCGATTCTCGGCAGAATTTGCATGCCAAGTAGAAGCGGTGATGATCATGCGATGGTTATTGAGTTATCGATCAATCGGTTGACTGGTGCGGCGCGATCAAAACATAAAAACACTATCCGTAATTTAATAGCTGCCCCTAATTGCAATGCGTCCACCGATTAACAAAGCCGCTCTAATTCTCTCTCGCACCTACAAGTGAGAGTGGAGCGTGATCGATCGCACGCGTAGCCCAACAAAAGCCCCGAGTATGCCACACACACACACACACACACACACACACACACACACACACACACACACACACACACACACGACG
>NW_014577553.1:187940-197784 GCF_000485595.1 Priapulus caudatus | reverse complement strand
TACTATATCATGCGGGCGTGGAAAATCATGGTATAGATAATATTTCATGCATTGCAGAGTTTGATGACGTAACCTTATCGACAGGTTGCGTTACCACGGCCGTTAGCAGTAGGTTCGACAGTTTGATCAGATTTTCGTTCGCGTTTATTTAATATATCATTTATGAAACTTCACACGAAGCAATCTCGCTCCTGTAACCAGCTGCCGTCTCTAGCCGTAAACACCATCACCACAAATCATGCTCGATATGTGAGCACAATTCTAACCTGCGACAATGCATGATTCTTTTGGTTCTGTCTGAAGGTTTTTGGGGATGGAGACATTATAATTTCTTTTTACGCGACTGCCGTTGCATGTGCGAAACTAGATACAATAATGTAACCCTAAACCCAGGAGGATAGGGGGGATATAACGTAAACCCTATCCTCCTGGGTTTGGGTTACATTATTGTATCTAGTGCGAAACATACTTGCTGCTAACAACGTTCTTTTCGTTAGCTTTTTAATAAAAGTGATACGGCAAACGCTCACTTCTATACAGTACGAAGACTTTTCGCTATTAAAAGATAAAAATGCAGTTTACTCTGCACCCTCTGCCCCCATCCCTCACATCGAATCTGAGGGAATAGCTAATTGCCTTCGGAGACTCAGTGGAAATTATTGTTTTCTAATGAAAAATGACTTTGTTCCCTTTAACCTCAAACTCATCGTTGTGAACAATACCGCATCCCTGCGTCCCTGCGTCACCGCATCCCTGCGTCCCTGCGTCACCGCATCCCTGCGTCCCTGCGTTCCTGCGGCACCGCATCCCTGCGTTCCTGCGTCACCGCATCCCTGCGTCCCTGCGTCAGCGTGTCTTTGCGCCGCTGCGTCACTACATTTATGCATCCCTGCGTCGCCGCATTCCTGCGTCCCTGCGTCAGCGCGTCCCTGCGTTACACCATTTATGCGTCCCCGCGTCACCGCTTTCCTGCGTCAACGCGCCCCTGCGTCACTGTGTCTCTGCTTTACCGCATTCCTGCGTCCCTGCGTCAGCGCGTCCCTGCGTCACACCATTTATGCGTCGCCGCGTCACCGCTTTCCTGCGTCAACGCGCCCCTGCGTCACTGTGTCTCTGCTTTACCGCATTCCTGCGTCCCTGCATCCCCGCGTTTCGCACTGGCCAGCTTGCATTAATTGGTTTAAGCGCGCGGGCGGGGGGATGAAGCGGGCAGACGCATGTCATATAGCGATGTGTGAGTCCAATATACACGCGCCGTCTCTAATAATTATCAACGATGAGGCAAGCGTTCAGCAGCCACAGCGCCTTCATCGAGAGGCAATTATTTGTACCCAAATTGACCAACGGGGAATTTACATGCGCGACATTGATTCGTTGAGCAGTTTAGCAATAATAACAATGAGGTGCAATGCGGGCAATCCGTCGCGTAGCAGGTGAATGACGCAGGAGAGCGTGAATCAGAATGGGAGAGAGAACGAAATATAGGGAGACACGGGTGCGTGGTGAGGGGAAAGCGCGCGGGGAATAGAGGGAAAAGGGCAGAGAGAGAGAGAGAGAGAGAAAGAGTGAGGTACCGTTATATGGATGGATGGATTGATTGATTGATTGGTGGATGGACTGATTGATGTATTAATGGATGGATGGATGGATGGATGGAATGATGGATGACTGATGGATGGATGGATGGATCGGAATGGATGGATTGTAGGAGTGATGGATTGATGTGAGGATTGTTGATTGGATGGATGGTATGTTGGTATTGATGGATGGATGATGGATGGATGGAGGATTGGATGGATGGAATGGATGGATGGATGGATGGATGGATGATGACTGGATGATGGATGGAGGATGGATGGATGGATGATGGATGGATGGATGGATGGATGGATGGATGGATGACCATGATGATGGATGGATGGATGGATGAATGTGAATGGATGGATTCGGATGGATGGATGGATAAATGGATGGATGATGGATGATGATGGATGGATGGATGGATGGATGGGATGGATGGATGGATGGATGGATGGAGATGATGGAATTGGATGGATGGATGGATGGATGGATGGATGGATGGATGATGGATGGATGGATGGATGGATGGATGGATGGATGGATGGATGATGGATGGATGATGGATGATGGATGGATGGATGATGGATGGATGGATGATGGATGGATGGATGGATGATGATGGATGGATGGATGGATGGATGGATGGATGATGGAGGATGGATGGATGGAGGAGGATGATGGATGGATGGATGGATAGGCATGGATGGATGGATGGATGATGGATGGATGGATGGATGGCTTGGATGGAATGGATGAATGGATGATGGGTGGATGGAATGGATGGATGGATGGATGATGATGGATGGGATGGATGGATGGATGGATGGATGATGATGGATGGATGGATGATGATGGCTGATGGATTGGATGGATGTATGATGGATGGATGGATGGATGGATGGAATGGATGGATGGACTGGAATTTGATGGATGGATGGATGGATGATGATGGATGGATGGATGGATGGATGGAGTGGAGGATGGATGGATGGATGGATGGAGTGATGGAATGGATGGAATAGGATGGATGGATGGAATGGATGATGGATAGGATGGATGGATGGATAGAGGATGGATGATGGATCACGATGGATGGATGGATGGATGGATGGATGGATGGATGGATGGATGGATGATTGGATGACTGGATGGAATGGATGGATGGATGGATGGATGGATGGATGGATGGAATGGATGGATGGATGGATGGATGGATGGATGGATTGGATGGATGGATGGATGGATGCATGGATTGGATGGAATGGATGGATGATGGATTGGAATGGATTATGGATGGAATGGATGGATGACTGCGATGGATCGGATGGATGGATGGATGGATCGGATGGATGGATGGATGGATGGATGGATGGATGGATGGATGGATGGATGGTGGATGGATGGATGAGCAGGATGGATGATGGATGGATGGATGGATTGGATGGATGATGGGATGATGGATTGGATGGATGGATCGGATGGATGGATGGAGGATGGATGGATGGAATGGATGGATGGATGGATTGGACTGGATGGATGGATGGATTGGATGGAAGATTGCAATGGATGGATCGCATTGGATGGATGCAATGGATGGATGGATGACGGAATGGAGGATGGATGGATGGATGGATGGATGGACTGGATGGACGTATGAATGGATGGATGGACGGATCATGAGACAGAAGGGGAAGTGGTAAATATACACCTGCTTTACTTATGAGACACAATGCCCTTTTCTAAATGTTTATTTCTCTACAAAAGAAAATTGTAATGATGAAACGGGTGGAAATATCGCTAACAGAGAGGTATCAATTTTCTCACAAGCGCTGTAACCGATGTTAATGACGCACTAGACGGCAGGTGTTGATATAGACGAGTTCTCTTACTCGTTTTCTCTCTCCCTCTCAGTCTCCCTCTCACTCTCACTATTTCTCTCTCTCTCTCTCTCTCTCTCTTCCTCTCTCCCCCTCTCTCCTATTGACTCAAACCTTGTGATTACTCTCCTTTCACGTGCACGTACATTTTCCAACAAAATAAATCTCGGGTTAAAATACAATTGTTTTTCTCTAAATTGGGTACTCTGTTTCCGTTGTGCTCTGACGAGTGTCACGCGGTCGTTGCGCGGTGGTTGTTTTTGATCGTGAAATCAGCAGCAGCAGCCAGAGCTGATTATTCCTGGGAGGTTATGTGATCAAACAGAAATAAACGTGGCGCCAAAAGAAATTTTTTGTCAGCACGTTTTAACAAATTAGTGATATTCTATTGATATTATTTTCATATTAAATTATGACCTATTATAATAAAGTTTTTTTTTATATTCTATGTATTTCATATATTTTAGCAGCATTGATTTATTTTTCTAATTTAATATTTAATATTTTTTGTTTACTTTACGTTTTCATATGTTGACACGAGCTAATAATTTCTTATTTACCTTATTTAGTTATTATTTGGGAGGAATTATTAGCGCTTTGATCTTACTTTAGTAAATTTAAGTATAACCTTTTTCATATTTTAGACACGCACACTATACACACAACACGCGCACACACACACACACACACACCACACAACACACACAGCACACCACCACTACACACCACCACACACAAACAAACACAGCGACACACACACGCAGCGCACACACACACACCCCACAGCACACACACACACACACACACACACACACAACACAGTGTAGGTGTACTATCTAGTGCATAGGTATACCTATCTCAAGTATACCTATCAAGCTTTGACGGCTTACCCGTTTTATATAGCGACGTTACATAACAACCATACGCATCGCAAGGATGCTGTTTATCATAAAGAAGAAGCTAAGAATGAAGAAGAGGTGAAGGAGGAGGAGGAGGAGGAGGAGGAGAAGAAGGAGGAATATGACAATGATAAGGAGGAAGCGGATGAGGAGGAGGAGGAGGAGGAGGAAGAGAGGGAAGAGGAGAAGAAGGAGGAAGTGAAGGAGGAGGAGGACGAGGATGAGGAGAAGAAAGAAAATGAGGAGGGGAAGGAGAACAATAAGAAGGAGTAATAGGAGCAGGAGGAGGAGGAGGGGAAAGAGGAGGAGGGGAAAGAGGAGGATTCTGATGGCTCTAGGCAGCAGTGGTTATCCACAGACAAACAGTAAGCGACAGACAACAGAAGCGGCGCTATCCGTATCAGCAGACGATACGCAGCACGACAGACGCTGGCTTCACGCTCTATAACCACAGACGCCCTCGCCGCAGTCGGCCGGCTCTTACACACCATGCCAATCCATCCTGCTCACCGGAGCCCAACGACAACGATTCTCGACAGCCTTCCTTTTCGCCGTCTCCCCTCCCCCGTCGCTCCTCCGCTCTGATGTGATACTCGCTGGATTCAGTTTAGTGCTCGCCGACGCGCGTGGTTGGTCCCCGCTTGTCCGCTCCGCTCTGATGTGATAATGCTCGAGTGTAGTGTTCGCAGACGCGTGGTCGGCGGCCGCGCAACTAGGCCCCGGGGCGGGACGACGTCGTCGCCATGCTGCCGCCACAGCGCCGACGCTAATGCGCTGCCGCTCCTCCATCTTTCCGGAACAAGCGCTAATTTTTAGAGTCGGAGCAGAAATTGCGCCGTCGCCCCGTCGCTTGCGCCGCACGCGCTTTTGGCGCGGAACAATGGCCAGTAATTAGCGAGTAGCCGCATCGATTGCTGTGAGAACGATCGCATAATGCGCCGGATGCTCGCGAGAACGAAGCGGAGCGAGATAGGAAATGCAGACGGACCGGAGAAAGAGGAAAAGAAGAGGGGAGGGGAAAGAGAGATTGGCGAGAGGAGAGAGAGGAGGAGAAGACACACAAGAGAGAGAGAGAGAGGAGCAGAAGAGCGCGAGAGAGAGAGCAGAGAGAGAGAGAGAGAGAGAGAGAGAGAGAGAGAAAGCGAGCAAGAAAGATAGAGAGAGAGGAGAGAGAGAAACAGAGGAAGAAAGAGAAAGGGAGCGAGGGTGAGGGAGCGAGAGCGCGCGCGAGAGAGGGAGAAAAGAGTGAAAGAGCAGAGAGGGAGAGGGATATGAACGATGCAGAGAGCAGAGAGAGAGAAGAGAGAGAGAGAGAGAGAGAAGACGAGAGAGAGAGAGTAGAGAGAGAGAGAGACGTAGTATGAACGGCTTCTGCAGCTGTCTTTTCTTTGTTAGCGCTCCTCGCTACTCCGTCCTCTGTCTCTCTTTCTCTCACACACTTCTCTCTACTGCGCTGGTCTGCCTCTCCCCGCCTCTTTTCGCTTCGCATCAGTCTCTGGTTTTGTCGTCACTTATCTTCTGCTTTCTTTTGAGTGCCGGTTTGAATAGAATCGGAGATATTGTTAGAACAAACGAAAGCAATAAAGGCGAAACGATGGTTATTCAACGAAAAAAAAGTTAACAGTTCAAAAACAGAAAGTCAAACGTCTTGCGAAAATGAAAGCCAGAAAATGATCGTCTGGGTATTATTTGTTGGGCGAGTCGTCGTGGACGGCGCGAAATATGACTCATCAGCTATCTCGCTGCGCATCTCTATGAAACAGCAACAATCACACACACACATAGACAGCTCACGAACACACGCACGCACGATACAACACGCGCGCAACACGCACACATGCATCACACGGTGCCACACCACATGAACACACGTATATATATAATATATATATATTGTACTGGAATATATATATATATATGATATATAAACGATCTATTATATAGGAAACTCTCGTTCAATCGCTAGTCACCGATTTCAGTGTACGATGAGAAACGATTCGCGTTCCTAGTGTAAGCGATGGATGATGACATGATGAGATGATTGATGGATTGTGATGAGGCTTTGTGTGAGTTGCTAGCGGGAAAAAATGAAGGGCAGCAATCTCAGTAAAACGGCATATGCGGCGCGGCGCGCTTAAGCATTCCGCTTAGCGCCGGATCACAGCGACAGTGTGGTATCTGCGGTTCTACTTGTATCGCCTCGCCACTCAGCAATGTCGATCTCTGCGCTCGCAGAATAGTAGCTGTGAAAGATAAACAATAACAACGGGTCAGTGCAAGACTTGCAGACTTGTGACTCGTGTGGTAGTGATAGCACTCCCTCACGGACGCACGCTCACAGCCACAAACGCGCGCGCACGCATGCACAGCACATACACCACAGAAACACTACAGGCACAACGCACGACAGACAGACAACGCTACAGATCTATCTCAACGTCTGCTACACCACAGCATGCTTATGTATAAGACGTAAAACTATATTCAGTACATTATAACATAGTCAAAACAAAGAGCATCAAGCGACTAATGCAAGTAGGCGTAGGTGAATACGCGGGCAAATGAAACGCATTGCTAGGCAAACATATACATAAACAAGGTCCATATTAAACGACGTTCTACTCTGTACCTGTGTTTAACGAGTGCTGGACGCTTTCTATCTGCGGTAGGTCTATTCCCGTCACAACCCCTTCTCCCCACCATCCTCCTCGCGATGTCTCGCACTCTCGATCCCCCTCGTTATCCATGAACTCGCGTATCTCCCATCGACCATCCACTTATCCCTATTTTTCTCATCTCTCTATTCACACACCCACACACACATATCCCCCCTTCACACACACACCAACACACACACACACACACAACACACACACACACACACAACACACACACCACACACACACACACACACACACAACACACACAGCACACACACACACACAATCACATATATATATATATATCCCCTCCAACACACACACGCGCACCCCCACACACACATATCCTCCCTCCACACACACCACGACACACACACACCCACACACACACACACCACACACCACACACACACACACACACACACACACAACACAACACACACACACATATTATATATATATATATACATATCCCCCCTCCACAACACACACACGCACCCCCCACACACACATATCCTCCCTCCACACACACACACACATACCCACACACACACACATATTCCCCTCGCACTTATACACACACACACACACACACACCACACACACACACACACACACACACACACACATATATTCCCCTCACACTCATACACACACACACACATACACACACACAGACCACACACACACACCACACACACCACACACACACACACACACACACACACACACACACACACACACACACACACACACACATGCCCACGAATCTGGACCCAAGAGGAAACCGCCTTGCGAGGAAGTGTGCATGCGCATATCGTGGCCTTGGGAGCAGGTCTCACGAGGATGAAATATTTGCTCATAAGGAACTCCTCGGAGGGAAGTGTGTGTACATAACTCCTCGTAAGGGTAAAATGCACACAAAATGCACACAAAAAGCACACAAATGTGCTTCCTTGCGAGGAAGATTTGTAGCGAAGAAAGATAGACTGGTACCCGTCCCTTCTCACAAGCTCGTGAGAGGGGCTTGTGAGCTCGTACGTTCATCTATCATAGGGGGCGTGGCAGAGCGGTCGAGTGTGTATTAGCACGAAGTGTGTGTAGAAAAGCGTGCCGCACACACTCGTGTGTGTGTAAAATGCACACAAAATGCACACGAAAAGGCGGGAACTGGAAATTCCTTACGAGGAAGTTGCTGAAAATCTCAGAATAGCATTCCAGGATCGAATAGGAGTGATTGCGAGATTATCCTTAGGAGGAGCTCCTCCTAAGGATGAAGTTCCTCCTAAGGTATAGCAGAGGCGTGCCATTCTCCTCCTAGGTCCAGGTTCGTAAACCCACACACACACACACACACACACACACACACACCCACACACACACACACATATCCTCCCCCCTCGCACACACGCACCCCCCCCACCCACACAACACACACACACACAATATATATCCTCCTCCTCACACACGTGCGCGCCACAACGGCGGAGGCGGTAATGAGGAGAGATAGCGCAGGAGGAAGGCGATCGCGAGCGCGGGAAGGAATAGGGAAGGAAACCGCCCACCGTATCGTCTCGCCGGCTGCTGCGGCTGCCGCTATATACTCTACGCCGTCTAATTGGTTCGCCTTATACCTCCCAGCCACTCTGTCACACTCTGCCAATTCCCCGCCAACAGACGCATTGAGCAGCAGCAGCAGCAGCAGACGACGCCGCGTGCTGGAGAGAGCAGCGTTGCGGGAAGCAGAGTCCAGCCATTGCCTCGATGCAGTAATTAAAGACGAGAGCGAGAGGAAAGATTGCGAACTCTATGTCTCGCTTGGCTTTTCAATCGACTCGGTACGCTGGTGATGTTGCTGTAATGATAACAATCATCATCATCAGCATCAATAGTAGTAGTAGTAGTAGTAGTAGTAGTAGTGGTGTGTGGCGGTGGTGGTAGTAGTAGTGAGTAGTAGTAGTAGTAGAGTAGTAGTAGTAGTAGTAGTGTGGTGGTGGTGGTGGTGGTGGTGGTGGTGGTGGTAGTGGTGGTGGTGGTGTGGTGGTTGATGGTGGGTGGTGGTGGTGGTGGTGGTGGTGGTGGGTGTGGTGGTGGTGGTGGTGGTGGTGGTGGTGGTGGTAGTGGTGGTGGTGTGGTGGTGTGGTGGTGTGGTGGTGGTGGTGTGTGGGTGGTGGTGGTGGTGGTGGTGGTGGTCGCGGCGCGGCGGCGGCGGCGGCGGCGGCGGGCGCGGTGCGTGGTGATAGCAGACGATGGTTCTCTCTCCCTCCCCCTCCCCCTCTCTCTTTCTTTCTTTCTAACCCGCTATTCCTACATCATCAACTGTCGGATTAGCGTTCGCCAGGATTTTCCGATTAAACCAATTATCGGTAAAACTGAGAAGCGCACGTCACACTTACGCGCTGCTTGCGTGGACGTAGCCAGCCGACACCGACACCGATATCGCTCCATCTTGTTACGTGATAACAGATTTGCACTATTTCAACCCATAGGTGGACACAACACCTAATGTAATATTATAGGTGAAGCTGTGTGTGGTCATTCTGTTCTGGTATATACACCACCGACACATGCCATGTGCGCGCGCGCTCTCTCTCTCTCTCTCTCTCTTTCTCTCTTAAAGTACAGCCACCTAGCACTACCTGGTCAAGCTCTGTGGTCAGCCTTCTTTGTGTATAACGTAACACACCTTAGCAGCAAAAAATACACAGGCACGCTAGATGGCGCTGCTGGCATAACATTACTGGAGTCCTTTTACAGGGGAATATTTGTCTGTAAACATTACCGCCCAGGGCTAATATCTCGTCACTGCCGACGTTTCTATGATTAC
>NW_014577553.1:172940-182940 GCF_000485595.1 Priapulus caudatus | reverse complement strand
TGATGGCATTGTCCGTGGCGCATCGTTCTCGTTGCCATGGCGACGTCGTCTCGTTCTTTTCCCGTTCGTTTTGCGTCGGCACCACTTTACGCAGGTTAGCGACGGATGTGACTAACGGACGCTGACGTCACCAGCAGACGAAGAGAGGCGAGCGCGCGCAGAAAAACGCTTACATTTACGAGATGCCGGCGCTGTGAATGTGTTTGTTCACCGTGATGATGCGGGCGTACGTAAAAAAGCTTTCCCCTTGCTCGCTCTCTCTCTCTCTCTCTCTCTCTCTCTCTTTCTCTCTCTCTCTCGCTCTATTTCGCTCTCTCCCCTCTCTCTCTCTTTCGCTGTCTCTATACCTATATACGTCTCTCTCTATATATATCTCTCTTTCTGTGTGTGTTTTTGTTCGTTTACGCTGGGTGAAGATAAGGAACTGCTCCTTTCCTCTGCGCTCGGCTCACCTTCCTTCCCCTGCTCTCTTACACTGACACATTCACCGATGGCCCCGTATTGGAATGAGTCTCTGATTCGATATACGACCAAATACGGTTAGAAGAACGCTAAAGCGCGGACTGCAGGCCAGCCTGCGGGATACGTTACGATTACGTTACAAGCACTCACGGTCGCTGCCTTACGAAAGGAAACAAAGGAAACCAAAAATACATCGGATAAAAACGAGCGGTTGGGGAATTATGTACCGGTGTTACGCAAGTGTACGTCCCTCTACCCCACCCACGCGCGCGTGATGAAAGACTGAGTTAGACAAAACTCACTGTAAGGGCGAAATTTCAGGTAAAGCTAAGTGTATGACTATAGAGGGCGACTCACACTTATTGTGGTAATCATGCATGTAATTACACAGGCACTTTGAGTTTTAATAAAATGTAATGCTTAATAAATACTAAAATAATACAAATAATAATGCTAATAATCTATTTACTACCAAAGTCTTAATGTTTCTCTACTCTCTTTTGCCTCTTTTTTCTATTATTGCCGACAATTTCCTGTAAATGTCGTGCAAATTCTTCTCTGCAACACACATGTACACCGCACGCACGCTGCCGCACACTGACACATAAATATATAGCTACATATTTACTGTACTGAATATAGAATTGTTTGTAAATTACAGTAATTTATCGAACGAAGTAATAAATAGTTGACGAATAAAAACGACTTCTAGGAATTACTGCGGCACAGCGGTAACGAGAGCTTAAGCGCTACAGTCCCCCTTTCCCGCCACCGTCTATCTTAAGCGTGGCAGAGTGCCTAAACTTAATGAGAGAGTTGGACGCGTAGGAGAAGAAAAAAGAGTGAAACACTTCCAAACATTTCCGAGCAAATTATCAACCGTGTGTATATGAATAATTCAGAATACGCGCACGCATTTTGCATACATTTATCGTTTCTGTAAACATGCGCCGATATTCTGCCATAATTTTCCAACCGGTGAACATTTCCTTATTTTCGCGTCGTCGTTGTCGTGGTCGTCGTCAGCGGCGGCGGCGTCGTCATCGTTGTCGCCGTCATTGTTATCACAGTCATTATCATAATCATCATCATCATCATCATCGCCATTACTAACGCCATCACCACCGCCGCCGGCAATTATCTTTCCTTATCGTTATTGTCCAGTTATCGTCATCGTAGCTGTCGTCGTTAATCTGTTCTTACATATAGGCGCGAACGTCGCATTTACCTGCTCAGACAGCGTCATTCGTTGCCGGCCGGTGAATGAAACGTCGTCATAATGTAGCGGTGACACGTCCAGACATAGCTCACCGAGACACACGTACCCAGACTCGTCAGTGTATACGCACGTTGGGCTTGTGTATATAGGATGTGTGGGCCGCGTTGTGATGTGTCAGTGGTGTGTGCGCGTGCGTCTGCGGCACTAATGCTATCACTACATCGCATCGCACGTCGATTCTAAACGCTACACTAACAAGTGATGAGATGAATCTAAAGGAGATGAGAGAGGAGGAATGGAGATAGCTTCCAAAAAGAGAAAGACAGACAGGCAGACAAACAGACAGACAGACAAACGGACAGAACGATAATGTGTCGGCGCGTATTTGCGTGTGTATGTGTGCGTGTGTTTGCATCATGTGCGCATGACTGTGTGTTTGCGCGCGTGTGTGTGCGTACATGCGTGCGTGCGTGCTCGTGTGTGCGTGCTTGCGTGCGCGCGTGTGTGCGCGCCTGTCTGTGTGCTTGTGAGAGAGGCACAGAAAGAGCTATGTACTTATGCGCTGTGTAAATTGGTCTTAGATATTGCTCTGCGGAAAGGCGGCCCAGTCGAGATCCTGCGTGACCTTTGTATGACCTCCGTGTGACGCGCGTGCGAGTGCTGAGCTTCGATTCGCTATAAAGTTGTTCGCAATTTCCGGGACTTATATTTGATTGCATAACATAATCCCGCTTATATTTTTTTTGCATAAGCTTCACGTTAACTTTGATATATAGTGGAGAGGTTTCAAAACGCATTGCAGTAAAGTTTGATTACACGACTATCGAAGAAGATTCATTCTCTGAGTGAGTGAGTGAGCGAGTGAGTGAATGAGTGAGTAAGTGAGTGAGTGAGTGATGGAGTGAGTGAGTGAGTGAGTGAGTGAGTGAGTGAGTGAGTGAGTGAGTGAGTGAGTGAGTGAGTGAGTGAGTGAGTGAGTGAGTGAGTGAGTGGGCGATGGGAAGTAAATGCAATAAAAATCAAAATTTCCGACTACTGTCATTTCAAACTTTTGTGGACAAAGCTTTGGCTAACCGTTTGTTGTACTTGAAATATCGAATTTCACATGTTTGCCAGATACGCCTAGCAATTATTAAAGTTTTTGCCAAGCTGACGGGTATAGACCTATCTATGTCATTGACACAGGCCAAGACAAGCCCTGTCATTGATCAAACATGCAGCTATCGGGCTTTCATGGAATCGAACGCGCAATTTGTTAAGAAAACAACAAATAATATGAAGTTAGTGACAGGAATTGATAAAATAAATAAATAAATAAATATATATATATATATATATTTATATATAATATTTTACGCAATTAAATAAACTACCATGAAATAATTAACTACAATACAATAAGAATGACAACGACTATATATAGAGTAAGAATAGTAAGTACTATAGACTAAGAATAAGAACGACAATAGACTATTCATCAGACAATAGGAATATAAGCGAAAAATAACGGTGAAAGAATAAAGCACGACTAAGCTATATACAATTAGAAATAACTGAACATGTTAGGCGGCTGGATGTTGTCACATGTGAGTGATGCCTCCTAGTGTTTTCTGCCCTCTGCAACTGATAGCTATATCGATATTGGCATCACCTATACCTATTCACGATACGTATAGCGATGTTGGCTTCACCCATAGCCAACACCGACTGCAACTGCGGACGTTTCCCGCCGTACCGGAAAGACGTCATGAATAGTCGCATAATCTATTTAAGGTAAGCTGCCCTAAGCGATGCACGTACAACCGCGTTGCCTGACTCCTCGATCTTCCGCCTCTGACTACTCACAACGCCATACAAGCGAACTGCCGCCGCACGCAGATATGAAAGCGACAAATGCCTATATTATAATTTCACGAGAGCGTGTATCCCGCTCTCTCTCTCTCTCTCTCTCTCTCTCTCTCTCTCTCTCTCTCTCTCTCTCTCAATTTCTCTCTCTATCTCTCTCTCAATTTCGCTCTCTATCTCTTTTGCTCTCTCTCTCTCTCTCTCTCGCTCTCGCGCGCTCTCTCTCTCCCTCGCTCTCGCGCGCTCTCTCTCTCCCTCGCTCTCGCGCGCTCTCTCTCTCCCTCGCTCTCGCGCGCTCTCTCTCTCCCTCGCTCTCACTTCTCCTTTCGCCTCGCTCTTTTCTCTCTCTTCTGCTCTGTGAAAGCCGGCTTATGTGACGAGGAGCCCGTGGCTATACCCGGAGCGGCAGACGGTGTGTGAGTACCGAGCAGCGTTGATTCCCGCACCGTCTGTAGGCATGCCAGGCGCCTTCCACTCGCTGCCATCTAAGCCATGCAGCTAGCCTGGCATCAGACCTTGCGCATCGCTCCCGACGAACAAGCGCAGAGTACAGCACTGTGTGCATGACGTCATCGCGCGGTTTAGCGTCGGTCGCACGTACACACGACCGCGAATCGCCGACCCGTAACCCGGATCGAAAAGCGGAGTCGATCCCGGCATCCGAAACCGGACCGTGTTGAAACTGCTTTACGGATTAAGCGGGGAATTTAAAAGCGCCGATTAATTTTCGTTTCCGAACCAGACAGAGACGTGTTGAAACTGCCATAGTGGGCTAATGCGAATTGAGACCAGACAGGTCGGGATTGCAGTTGAGCGCTCCTCACTGAAGGCACACCAAGCCGAGCAAAAAGCCTGAGCCGCGCGCAGGCTGAAGCAAGAAGACTTCGGACGAAACCCGTCGCTCAGCAAAGCAACGGTGCGCATGCGACGTGCGCGTCGCCAGAGTGCGCCTGTGCCGTATCGATTGTGACTAATGATATTCACATATCGCAGACCCGATACCTCGCGCACGAAACACCCTGCACTCGCCAAACGGCACGCCACGCATACGCTTCGCCCGCGCAAAACGCCAACTTATGCATGAGTGCGCCACCGATACGCTGCACGCCACTATATACCACGTAGCGCGCCATCATCTAATCTATGTAGCATACAGCATCGATATTCGCCTGTGCGCCCAGCGACAGCAGTATCATTATATATTAATATAAATAATATATATATTTAATAAATAAAATAAATATATAATATAATTTATACATACTGTTTACATACACTATATTAAATATGCACATACATATATATCATGAAGTATAATAAAGACAAATTTGTCTGTATTAACTCCTGATATATCATATATAGATATATATATATGATATAGATATATATATATATATATAGTATATGTAGATGTGATTGTAATTACACACACGCCACGAAACGAATGATGTCAAACAATCATATCCACTCATTAGGCGCTATTTCTATCATATTCACGTTTCTCTCTCTCTCTCGCTTTTACTGCTTCTCACTCTGTTTCTTATTTACATTATATATATATATAATATATATATATATATATATAATATATAATAATATGTAAATATAGAACAGAGTGAGTGGAAAGCAGTAAAAGCGAGACCAGAGCAGAGAGAGAGATCATGAGGAGAGAGAGAGAGAAAACGTGAATAATGATAGAAATAGCGCCTAATGAGTGCATATGATGCTTTGACATCATCAGTCCCGTGCGCGTGGGTAATTGCAAATCACCATCTAACCATAATTAATACGTATATATACTGCCACTCTTCACACATCAGCGTGTATACCGTCCCAACGCCGCGTCGTCTGCCGCTACTGCTATACTGCTAACGTAGATTGATATATAGCACATCGTATCATGACCGCGCATAACGCAAATAAGTAGCTGCACTTTACCGACTCGTCTGCCGGCCAAGATAAGTTCACGCCTTTGCCTCATCGCGTTGCTCTGATGTGCATGATCGCCTGCAATCTCACCGGCTGACGTCATCGTGACGTCCCCCGTCATAACTTTCGTCTGTCACGCGTCGATCACGTGAACGCTCCGTGATTTCGCGGATCACTGTTTTGCCGGGGCGATGATCTCCGGGTGACCACATCCCTGTCCGGCTGACGTTCACTCGCCGACATAAAATCAGGTTCCGGATCCGGTGGTCAGATTCTCTAGCTGGAGGCTAGCGTAGCATGCAGGGCGCCCTCGACTGCTGATGCCGTACGAGTGATTATTGTGGAGCACGGGCTTCGCGGCCCGCCGCTCAAACAGATGTCAGCATAGCAGAGGGCACTTGTGTTTGATGCGCGATACATACTAGCTCTCCACGCCAACTATAAATAACAAATAACAATAAATTAAACTGAATAAATGAGTAAATATATATATATATTATTATAATAGATATATACTAGAGAGAGAGAGAGAGAGAGTGAGAGCTAGAGAGAGAGAGAGAGAAAAACCGCGAGCAGAGAGACGGAAGGGAGGTGTGTGCTGTGTGTGTTGTGTGGTGTGTGGTGTGTGTGTGTGTCGTGTAGTTGTGTGTGTAGTTGTGTGCCTGTGTGTGTGTGTGCTGTGGTGTGTGTGTGTGTCCGTTTGTGTGTAGTGTGTGTGTGTGTGTGTGTGTGCTGTGTGTGTGTGCGTGCTGTGTGCGTGTGTGTGTGTGTTGTGCGCCCTGCCGTGCGGCGTGTGGCGTATGTGTGTTTAGAGCGTTTAACATAATGTAATCAATCTATAAGGAGATTACCATCTATCGAGCAGTGATTTACCATGTGTTCCTTTTTAAGCAGTACACTGCAGATTACACTGTTATATCCATGCTCTTTCATCATGATCAAGCGCTTGTTAGCCGAGTTGCTGCGGAAATGTATGTGCATTCTGTAGTTATATGCCGCGATTATATTTCGAAGTCGTTATAGATACGTTGGATACATGTTTCCAAGTGATACATGAATACATGCAACGTTTTACACAAATCCCAACAACATCCTACCACACACACGCGCGCGAAATCATGCTCGCACGCACGAACGCACTGGCGCAAACACGCACGCCCACGTACACATGCACGAACGCACTGGCGCAGACACCCAACACGCCACGCCCACGTACACACGACACACACACACACACACACACACACACACACACACACACACACACGTGCACACGCACACACACGCACACACACACACGTGCACACCCACGCCCGCGCGCACACACGCGCACACACACGCACACACACGCACACACACACACGCGCGCACAAACACACGCACACACACACATACACACACACGCACCACACACGCACACACACACATGCACACACACGCTCTCACGCACACACGCACACACGCACACACACACGCGTACAAACACACGCACGCACGCACACGCGGCTTGAGCGATATTTGCATACATCGATCAGCAGAAGTCACTTCATCGCCGGCGGCGGGAGCCGGTAGCTGGCCGTCGCGTTTCTGAGAGCCTCCTATGTTAATTAAACAGCGACGGAGTCGCGGGACATATCAATTACTGCACCATCTATAATCCCGCCGTAGCTCTCCCCGTGCGTCGGCCGGCGACGGGCGGTCATTGTTTCCACGCGGCGGCAGATGGCGCCAGCTGCGCGCTCCGTTGTTGCGCAACCCCGGCGACGACGACGATGATGACGATGATGAATGCAGCGGCCGACGCCGGCGATCTAATGAAGTCACGTAATGGTGCGCGCGCCGTCACCGCCCGGCCTGCTGGACGCTGGGAACGACTTACTCGGCGATGCACGCGCGAGCCGGCATGCGGGATACGGCAGGAAGCCCTGAAGCCATGCTGCCTCACGCTCACGTCGCTATTGAGGCAGCTCGCTCGCTCGTCTGCGGCGGCGACGGGTCGGCGCGAGTTTAGGGGATGCAGAAAGATGCGGAGCGCTCACGCGATGCTGCATTGGCGCATTCATTCACGACGAAGACGCAAGCTTGCTGTACACACGGTTCCCGACACAGGCGCCTGTACTGAGCCCCTGAAACTATAAAAACATGAAACTCCTAATCCATGAGCATCGAGGTAATGAAAATCATGAAGCCTTTAAAGTCATGAAGCTGATACTATAAAGCCTTGCAACGCTTATACCATAAATCCCGGACACTCTTATACTGTGGAAAATCGAAACGCTTAAATCTTGAAGCCTTGAAACGTTTATACCGCGAAACCTTGAAAACCTTAAACCATGAAGGATAGACACCCTTAAACCAAAAAGCGGTAAAACGCTTATACTGTAAAATCTTTACATCCTTAAATCATGAATGCTTGAAACGCATATACCGTGAAACCTTGAATCGCTTATACCGTGAAACCTTGAAACACTTAAACAATAAACTTAAAGACTTGAAACGATTGTACCATAAAGCCATGAAACCCTTAAACCGTAAAGCTTTGAAACGCTTATACCACGAAGCCTTGAAGCGTTGAAGTAGTGTAGGGGGTGCTGTAGTCCCTGATAATATAAACCGCGAAACTATGACGCCGTGGAGCTATTAAGCTACGAAGCTCTGTAAGCGTAGATATAGTTGCAGCATTGGTCGCGCTGTAGTAGTAGAGCTATCTAGCTGGTAGCCGCCATATCGTACGGCGACAGGCACCTCGCTGCCGTTCCCGCTAACGATTTCCTCCGTCGTTGTACTGATGTAAATTAATCCGGTTTATGTGACGCCAAACGGATACATTCATATGCAGAGAGGGCCAGAGAGAAAGAGAGAGCGAAATAGAGAGAGAACGGGAAATTGGAGCAGTAAGAGAGAGAGAGAGAGAGAGAGAGAGAGAAAGGGAGAGAGAAAGAGAGAGAAAGAGAGCAAAATAAAGAGAGAAAGGGAAAATAGAGGAGTAAGAGAGAGAGAGAGGGAGAGAGAGAGAGAGAGAGAGAAAGAGAGAGAGAGAGAGAAAGAGAGAGAAATGGAGAGAGAGAGAGAAAAAGAGAGCGAAGTGAGAGGGAGGAAACGGCGAGCGGTATGTGACATACGCGGAAGGAGGGAAAAAGTCACATTCTATAGGCGGGAAAGCAAGAGATGGAATGAAAGAGTTGTGCGCATACGCGCGAGCGCGCGTGTGTGTGTGTGTGTGGGGGGGGCGTGTTTGTGTGTGCGTGTACGTTTGTGAATTTTGTATGTGACAGAGAGAAGCAGAGGAAGCTAATCCTATGATGTACTCATACATCTATTCTCTCTCTCGATCTGTCTTACGCTCATCCCAATCTCTGCCTCACCCCTCTTCCTATTTTATTGTGCCCCACTAACTCACTCTTGGTTCTCTTATCTCTCACTGTCTCTCTCTGTTTGTCACGTTCGCTCCCATACACGCACTTTCTCTAACTCTCAGCATCCATGTCGGTTAGCATCTCTCGATTATCCACGCAGCATCCCGCCCCTTCAGTCGCTCTTCCTCGCGCCGCTTACACCAGCCTCTCTCTCGTTCTCACCACATTGTCAGCACTACACTGCAATACATATTAACATCTCAACACATCAGCTGTATAGTTGATATCAAATTGCGCCGGAATGAACGAAATTGCACTAGCATCGTCAGCGGACAAGAATTTGCAGGAGAAATCCGTTTGAGTAAAATCATTTGAACGTTGTTTTTGCGAGCTATTTGTCAGAGATCGGCAAATGCCCCGCCATGCGGTAGTCGTTATATTGCCCTCGGGCCCCCTATGACGATGTTTTCTCTATGCACAGTTGGTTTGTGTGCTTTTGCGCCACGTACAAGCAACGGCTGCAAGCGCTAGCAGCATGCGGCACGGTCCGGCGTGGCCGCAAAATATCAACAACTTTGCGTTGGCGCTAAATCCCGTCAGGCCACTCACGCTGGCATGAGTGGTTTCGTCTGCTGTTGGACAGAAGGTGGGCGCACGGTGTGTGCGCATGCGCAGTCGTCGCTGTCGGAGGGCTTCACTTGATTGAGAGCTGCAGCGACAACCGCTCGCTTAGCGCTATGCCATCTCGTCGGCAGGCAAACACTGCCGCCCGTGTTTACGCTCAGCCGCCGCTACCGACGACGTGGCGCGCACGCACCGCGTTATTGTGAGAGCGAAATATTCAGTTATGGCGCTATACCGTTAAATACAGCGTGCTTTTCATCGCTGCCGCTAAAATGCGTTGCTTTATAGTTGTGTGTGCGCGCGCGCGTGTGTCCCTCAGTGTGTATGTTGTGTGTGTGGGGGGTGCGTGCGTGCGTGTGTGTGTGCGCGTGTGTGTGTATGTGTGAGAGAGGAGAGAAAGAGCGAGTGAAATTGTAAGAGAGTGATAGAGAAACAGAGAGCGCGTAAGGGAAAGGGCGAGCAAGAGTCAGAGCGAGAATGAAAGAGAGGGGGAAGAGAGAGAGAGAAAGAAAGAGAGAGAGAGAGAGAGAGAGAGAGAGAGAGAGAGAGAGAGAGAGAGAGAGAG
>NW_014577553.1:166393-168849 GCF_000485595.1 Priapulus caudatus | reverse complement strand
TCTTCTCTCTTCTCTTTCTCTCTCTCTCTTTCTTTTTTTTCTTTTCTCTTCTCTCTCTCTCTCTTTCTCTTTTTCTTCTCTCTTCTCTTTCTCTTTCTTCTCGACGCACGTCTCCTGCAAACACTAGCACTCGAGCACCGCTGATGCCCGCACGCTCACTAATCTAGCGCTGTTTAATTTGCCTCATTTAGTGACGGGCATGCATGCCTTATGCGCTGCCACCGACCACCACAATGACCCTACTTACCGTCTGTTCGCGAGGGGCTTTACGCGAAAGCAAAATTCTTAATTGCAACTCCCATAATTAATTATTTATACGCCGAGCACCTAATGTCACTTTCGCAATTTTGCATAATGACAGCGCGATAGGTCACGTGATTATGCGCGACCTGCCAGCCGTGTGATTTATTAAAATGGCTTCATGTATTAAAGCGGCTTCAATGTACGTGCGCGCACACGTACGCGAAGAAGCTGCGCGTATATCTCGCCTGCATGAGCGATGTTGCTCACTGATCAACGCGCCCAGCTGACGTCCGCTATCGCCAGCACTTGGCCATTAGCAGGTTATCATGGGACTCTCTCTCTCTCTCTCTCTCTCTCTCTCTCTCTCTCTCTCTCTCTCTCTCTCTCTCTCTCTCTCTCTCTCTTTTTTTTTCTCTCTCTCTCTACTCTTTCTCTCACTCTCTCTCTGTCTGTCTCTCTGGGAGAGGCGGGATCAGATGTCACGGCAAATCTATATTTCTGAGCGTCACGCGTCTATCCCACGAGGACGTCTCTGTTATCGCTGTTGAATGGGAGTGAGTACAGCTCACTCAGCTCTTAGCTCACGTTATAAACGTGCACGCAGGTCGAGCGAGAGCGTTTACCCCTAGAGGATTATGTCGTTTAGCTACATGTTTACCTCATGGGTTTAGCTCACATGTTTAGCTCATGTGTTCAGCTCATGAATTTAAGCTTATGTGCTTAGCGCACATGTTTAGCTCATATGTGTTTAACTAATGTGTTTAGCTCACGTGTTTAGCTCATGTGTTTAGCTTATGTGTTTAACTTACATGTTTAGCTTATGTGTTTATCTCATGTGTTTAGCTCACGTGTTTAGCTCATATGTTTATCTCATGTGTTTAGCGCACATGTTCAGCTCATGTGTTTAGCTCATGTGTTTAGCGCACATGTTCAGCTCATGTGTTTAACTTATGTGTTTAGCTCGTGTGTTTAGCTCACATGTTTAGCGCACATGTTCAGCTCATGTGATTAGCTCATGTGTTTAGCTCATGTGTTTAGCCCGTGTGTTTAGCTCACATGTTCAGCTTATGTGTTTAGCTCATGTGTTTAGCGCACATGTTTTGCTCATGTAATTAGCTCATGTGTTTAGCTTATGTGTTTAGCTGTTGTGTTTTACTTATGCGTTTAACTCACATGTTTAGTTTATGTGTTTTACTTATGCGTTTAACTCACATGTTTAGTTTATGTGTTTTACTTATGCGTTTAACTCACATGTTTAACTCACGTGTTTAGCTGACATATTTAGGTGACATGATTTGCTGACATGTCCGGTAGAGGTGGGGACGACGACGATGACGATGGTGGTGGCTGCTCGTGTTGCAGTTTAGCGCCTAATATCTCACAGATTGCGACGAACCTGCGATTTACAGGCTCTCCAACTCTCGGTCTCGCTGCCACCTCTCTCCTTCTGTCTCTCGCTCTCTCGCTCTCTCGCTCTCTCTCTCTCTCGCGCGCGCTCTATAAGTGTGAATATACGCACGTGAATGTATGTATATACGTGCTCTCTTGTCTGCGAGTGTGCGTCTGTCCGTCTGGCCACATACTCGTGCGCGCTCACGCATGTAAAAGAGAAAGATTAGGCGAGAGAGAGAGAAGGAGAGAAAGAGAGAAAGAGAGCTATGGCGAGAGAAAGAGGGAGGGAACGAGATAGCGCGAAAGCGAACGCGATAAAGATGGAGTTAATATGGAGATAGAGTGAACACGCAGCGATAGAGCTGAGAGGCTGACATTCACACAGTGTGCTCTGCTTGGTTTGTCCGGCGCGTGAACATTGCAGGCGGCGTGAATGCGGTGCCCTGCCCGCTATTCAGCCATCATTCTCTGTCTGGGATTGAGATAGCCCGCCAGCATCCTCATCCCAGGCAGATAATAGCGCGTTTCGGCTCAAACCGCCGCTTCGCTTTTATTCTCTGGAAAAAAGGCACGCCATTTGCGTGTAGGCGCGCGCGTGTATGTGCGCGTGTATGTGCGCGTATGTACGCGTGTGTGGGTCCGTGTACATGCACTTGTTCGGACGTGTGTGATTGCGTGCGGGCGTGGGCGCGTGGGCATGGTGTTATGTAACACAGGGTCTCTCAATTCCGGTCGCTAGCTTTTGCGTGAGTACACTTCCAACGTCACATTCCTTTCTCTCTCTCTCTCTCTCTCTCTCTCTCTCTCTCTCTCTCTCTCTC
>NW_014577553.1:161305-165495 GCF_000485595.1 Priapulus caudatus | reverse complement strand
TGTGTGTGTGTCTGTCTGTCTGTCTGTGTGTGTGTGTGTGTGTGTGTGTTTGTGTGTGTGTGCGTACACGTGTATGTGTGTGTGCTTGTACGTGTGTGTGTGTGTGCGTGCTCTTGCGTGCGGTTTTTTGGCAAATTTTGGCTACCGCTGTGTACCTACACGCCTGTCCACACTATATCATCACGTACGCACACAAAAATCTGTAGGTGAATATGCACTGCATATTAATCACGGCACTATGTATACCTGCGTGACCGCGTGGCGAGCGTGTGCGTAGCTCGCCTGAACGTCGCCACCTTCGTGTGCTCTGCGTGCACCTCTCGCTGCGGCACGGGCGAGTTACGTTGGGGGGGGGGAGTAGGCATTGAGTAAACAGCAGCATCATAGGTCGCGTTACCTACGCTGCAGAGGCCGTGACCTGTGAGGCGCAGGCTGATGCAGGGATGCTGCGAGGCATGGGGCGTGTGATAGGGGGATGCTTACACGAGGAGAGACTCCGGTGCAGGGATGAAACTGGAAGAATTCCTGGTTCGTGGATACTGAGAAAGATGTTGCGTGTGATGGTGGATGCTTGTATGAGAAGAGATTCCGGTCCAGGGATGAGAGAGGGAGAATTCCTGGATCATGGTTGCTGGGAGGGATCGGATGCGGCGTGTGATGGCGGCTTCTGGTGAAGGCATGTCAGGGCCAGGGATGTCCTCCCTGGAAGAATTCCTGGTGCAGGAATGCTGGAAGAGGGATTCCTGGCCGAGGGATGATTGCGGGATGCTGAGTGCGATGGTAGAGGTTAGAGAAGAAATTTTCGGCACAGGGATGCTGGATAGATGCTGGAGTATGATGGAGGTTGCTAGATATGCAAGGTTCCCAGTCCCTAGGTACCTGGTAGGTTATGAAACTCTATCTAAGGATGCTGCACGCTTGATCGGATGCTGAAAAGTTGCTCCGTGTTAGGATAGACTTTAGGAAAATACTCTGATGCTTGATGAGATAGTCAAAGAAAGATGTCAAGACAAGACACCGAATAAAGGGTGATAAAAAATAAAAGAGTAAACGAAAAAAAAGCGATTATAAGGAGAACGAGCGTCGGATAAAGCAAGGTCGAGCGAGGGAGGCAGCTGTTTGATGTAAAGGGGGAGAGAATTAGTGAGGAAAGAATACTGAGAAGGGAATTGAATAGAAGGGAATACGAGACACACATGCTGATTTATAGATCTAGGCATGCCACGTGAAAGAAACGAAGCCACACAACATCTGATACGGGGAGGAAACAGTGGAACAGCTAGCATCTTACAGAATTGGTTGCTACGTGACCGAGCCGCGGGCAGCAGATAGCTGCCGCCTCTGCTGCTGCCTCTAGAATACGCAGACAAGCGGCCAACCTCTGCCTCTCTTCCATGTGGAGCCCTACCGATCAGCTTCTCATTGAATCCCTGCTTGATTCCATCGATGCTAACATGACGAGATATCATCTGCTGATGCAAAGGGTCAGAGCGCCACCGTCCAAGCCGGTCTGTTATCATTGTTACGCTATCGTGCTGACTCGGCGAGATAGAGTCAGCTACTATACTAGGCATTCAGATTCTTACTTACTTTCACACAGACGATGTTCTAGCGTCGCAGTTAGACCATCCGGCCAGTTTTATCTATGTACACGTACGCGTGGTGTAGCACACGTAAAGATGACACACCTATGAATATAGCTCTAACACTTCAAGAAAGTGCGCAAAGGAGAGAGAGAGAGAGAGAGAGAGAGATCGCGGCAACGAGAGAGAGAGAGAGAGAGAGAGAGAGAGAGAGAGAGAGAGAGAGAGAGAGAGAGAGAGAGAGAGAGAGATCGCGGCAGCGAGAGAGAGAGAGAGATGGAGAGCAAGAGCCGGCTGAATGAGAAAGAGGGATAGGAGGATGGGGATGAAACGATAAGATACGACAGTAGATAAGAGGCTGATGGGAGCTAAGAAGGGAGGTAGGGAGAAAGAGAGAGAAGTGGAGCGAGGGAGGGAGTGGGAGAAAGAGGAGAGTAGAAAGTGGGAGGGAGGGAGAGAGAAAGAACGATGGAGAGAGAGGAGAGAGAGAGAGATCGCGGCAGCGGAGAGGAGAGAGAGAGAGAGAGAGAGAGAGAGAGAGAGAGAGAGAGAGAGAGATGGAGAGCAAGAGCCGGCTGAATGAGAAAAAGGGATAGGAGGATGGGGATGAAACGATAAGATAAGACAGCGGGTGCGCGAAGATAAGAGGCTGATGGGAGCTAAGAAGGGAGGTAGGGAGAAAGAGAGAGAAGTGGGAGCGAGGGAGGGAGTGAGGAAAGAAAGAGGGAGAGAAAGAGGGAAGAAGAGAGAGAGAACGATGAGAACGAGAATTAGAGAATGAGAACTACCCCGTGAACGAATGCATCGTATATGAATGCATCGAATTATGCCGTAGTGTGATGTTCCGTGTATGAATCCAATCCACAACAACCTGCGTGCACGTATTCTCTATTAGGATGCATAAAGTGTGATCCTTTCTCACATAACTCGGTTGAAGATATATAGATGATAAATAAAATTAATGTAGAGGCCTTTCAGATTAAGATAATCTGTGTGTAGATGGTGGTGAGGGGGTAGATCTCAGCTCAGTCCCTCCGTCTGCGCTCGTCACGTGTTAAACTAGGAAACTCTCCCGTCGCTCGTTGCACACACGCAGCTGCCGCCGACGGAATTTCAATGAGCGTCGGCTGGGAACGCGGGTCTTTCCAGCGCTGGCGAAACGGTGCATCCGGTGGGAAATTACGAAGCCAGCTTCTGTGTGTGTGTGTCGGGCTCTATCGTGCGGCAGAAGCAGATGGCTTCAGTCAGGGGACGTCTGTGCCCCGGTGTTATGCCCCCGAGCCTTCACTCCTGCTGGCTCCCTCCTCCTCCTCCTCCTCCTCCTCCCTCTCCTCCCCCGAGACACGGGGAGGTGTGTGCGTGCGTCACGCACCTCCCCGGATGCTAAATCCGCTGCATTAATTGCAATCGTTTAACTAGAAACTATGTGTTGTTATCGCGAATGTTAATACAAACAAGATTCTGTTACGATTATGATTATACGACTTTTTTTACGGTTATTGTCGTACTGGATATTGTAACTCCGATTATACACTGTAATTTCTCTACAGTCAGAAAGAATAGAGTATATTTCCACGGTAAAGATAGCAAATCGGATATTGCGCGTAATTATATACAATATATATATATATATATATATATATATTATACTATTATATATATACAATATATATATATATATTACAAATACCGTAAATGCGATAACCCTTTACTGAGTATTTACACAACAGGCGCGTGATCTGTATTGCAATAAAATGTATAATGACATACGGTTTGTGAAGATTAACGGTACTGATAGATTAACTTCTGTGGTATTGCGGCGTGGGTCCTCCGGGAACAATATATTACACTTTAATTAGGAAAGGAGGGGAAAAAAAGGGGGAAGGAGAACCCTACGGTTATTATTGCAATTGATCATGAAGTAGTAACGATTGGCCAGATCAAAGATGATGTAACGATTCAAGTCATTATGACAGTCTAAGATGGCGGAATATCTTACAGTCATTATTAAAAGAAAATGACTCACGTTCATCACACATGATGGTAGAATATCGTACATTCAATATGATGGGGGATGGAATAGTGTCTTGATGTCATATTGTATATATGTAATATTGTGTATTCAAAACGATGAGACACGTTGCATTGCACAGCCAATATAAATGCAGCGATGGAATATTGTACAGTAAATTATTAATACGGCGATGGAATATTGTACAGTTATTATGAATACGGCGATGGAATATTGTACAGTTATTACGACGTGAGCGATGGAATATTGTCCAGTTATTAAGATGAGAGCGATGGAATATTGTACAGTTATTATGAATACGGCGATGGAATATTGTACAGTTATTACGACGTGAGCGATGGAATATTGTCCAGTTATTAAGATGAGAGCGATGGAATATTGTACAGTTATTATGAATACAGCAATTGAATATTGTACAGTTATTACGACGTGAGCGATGGAATATTGTCCAGTTATTAAGATGAGAGCGATGGAATATTGTACAGTTATTATGAATACAGCAATTGAATATTGTACAGTCATTATAAATACAACGATGGAATATTGTACAGTTATTATGAATACAGCAATTGAAT
>NW_014577553.1:152378-159639 GCF_000485595.1 Priapulus caudatus | reverse complement strand
AATAATCATTGAAGATTCCGCAATATGACGTCACATCGCGAGCAGTGACAATAGCGTAACATGCGACGTCAGACCCGGTGCCACGTTGACGCATAGCGTTACACATGACCCGCACCACGTCAGAAATTGACGATACAGCGTAACATGACGTCAAACATTGACGATAGCCGCTAACGATGACCGTCCGAACGGTTGAAAGCACAGCGTTAACATGACTCAGACGTTGACGATACGCGATAACCAGACGTCAGCCACGTGTGAACGATAACCGTTACAATACGCTCTCGAACGTGCGACCCGATACGCGACTAACATCGACGTCCAGAACACCTTGACGTTCAGCCAGTTACCACACCTGAAGCCTAGACACGTTCACCGTTAGCGTTACCCCCCCCCACACACCGTCCACGCACAGTTGACGCATGGCCGCATGGCACCGCGGCCTTGCTTCCGCCTAACAAGCTCATGCTATCCCAGCGACTTCAGTTTTCCGACGACGATCCGCAGCCTGTTTCACATCTCACCAGATGAGAACCTCATCTCATATATATGAGAAGTCAGCTCCCTCGGCATGCTGCTCTCGCTCTGCTCACCCGCACTCCCATCAATGATGATCCGCTGCCAGCTTCGCGCTCCTTCCAGTAGAGCGGCTCCCCTCGGCCGTTTATACTGCTGCATCTCCAGCACATGGCTTCCCCACCGATTCCTCCTGCTGCAGATGGAAAGATGTGGTCGGCCGTCGCGATTCGCCCTGATTGCTACTAGTAGACTCGCGCAGACCTCAGTATCTCGTTAAAAGTGAAACCCCGCAGACTCTGGCCTGTGTGTGTACCTTCTGGTGCGTCGTGTGTGTTGTGTGTGTGGCGCTCGTGTGTGTGTGTCTTGTGTATCGTGTGTGGTGTGTGTGTGTGCTGTGTGGTGTGCGTGTGGCGCGTGCGTGTGCGTCCGCTGTGTGTGTGTGTGCTGTGTGGGTCGTGTGTGTGCGTCGATGTGTGTTTGTGTGTGTGTTGTCGTGCGTGCGTGTGCGTGTGTGCGAGTTGTTCGTGTGTGTGGGTGTGTGTGCTTGTGCGTGTGTGTGTGTGCTGTTGTGTGGTGTGTGTGGTGTTGTAGTGCCGTGTGAAAGGGCGTCGGCGGCCTACGGGTGCGGCACACGGCAGGCTGCGCGGCCTACCCCGTCCTCGCGCGGGGGAGCCGAGTTAGACTTGTCGCGAGATGCCGCCGACGACTGCTCCAGGCTCGCGACGAACCTGCACCTTCCTCGTGGCAGCCCCAGAGCTCCTACTACCGAAGCTACTCTCCCTCTCTTTTCCCTCTCTCCCATATACTCTCTCTCTCTTCTCTTTTCTCTCCGTCTCTCTCATCTCTTCTTTTCTCTCTTCTCGCTCTCATCTCGTCTCTCTCTCTCTCTCTCTCTCTGCTCCTTTCTCATCATCTCTCGTGCTCATCGTCTTTCTCTTCTCTCACCTCTCCTCTCTCTCTGTTCTCTCTCCTCCTCTCTCTCCTCCTCCTCTCTCTCCTCTCTTCCTCCTCTTCTCTTCTCTCCTCTAGTCTTCTCTCTTGCTTTCCCCTCTGCTCGCTCTGTCTGCTGTTCTCTCTCTGTGTGTGTGTGTGTGTGTGTGTGTGTGTGTGTGGTGGTTGTGTATAAGTGTGAGTGCTGTGCGTGTTGTGAGTGATGTTGTCTTCCGGTGTGCGTGTGTGGTGTGTGGTGGGTGTGTTTGTGGTGTGTGTGGTGTGTGTGTTGTGTTTTTGTGTGTGTGTGTGTGGTGGTGTGTGTGTGTGTGTTTGTGTGTGGTGTGTGTGTGTGCTGTGCGGTGTGTTTTAGTGTGTGTCGCTATGTGTGTGTTGTGTGTGCTGTGTGTGTGTGTAGTGTGCGTGTGGTGTGTGTTGTGTGTGTGTTTGTGTTGTGTGTGTGTGTGTGTGGTGGTGTTGTGTGTGTTGTTTGTGTGTGGTGGTTGTGTGTGTGTGTTGTGTTATCTTCGCTGGTCTTTCTCCGTCTCGCGCGGCTTCTTGTCCGTTCTCTCTCCTCTCTCTCCCTCGTCGTCGCTCCTCTCTCTTGGCTTCTCCCTGCTCGCGCGCTCGACGCAGGGGGTGTCTCGCTTACTCTTACTCTCCTATCGCTTCCTACTCGCCCCTTATCTCTTTCTCTTCTGCTCGTCCTTTCTCGTTGTCTGGCCTCTTCAGCTGCACGGCAGTGACTCTGTCTATACATTCAGTGTCTCGCTGCGATTTTTCCTCTCCTGCTCGCGCTTATCGCGAACCTCCCTCAAGTTTAAGGTCTCACTCACGCCGTCACGCCCCCATTTTTTTTCCTTCGCGTTTATATTCTCCCCCTTAGATTGAGTTTTGCGAAAACTCCTTTGTTCTTCATTTCACTTCGTTCTGGGCGAGTAGCCCCAGAATTCCTACGAACTGTCCTTTCGTATCTTCTGTACATATGCATTCAGGTTTGACCCGACTCCCTTACCTTCCTCCGGTAACATCTCTCTCTCCGCCGTCACCACCTACAGTCTCATATCGTGGCGCCCTCTCTCCACTCATCTCCCCGGCCTCTTCCCTTTCTCTCCTCTCTCTCTCTCCTCCCTCTTTGTCGGGAGCCTGTTGGGTTTATTTGGTCTTGATGGTGGCATGAGTTCAGATCGTGCCCCGGTTCTCTCTCTCGTCTCTTGCTCTCCCTTTCTCTCTCTCTCTCTCTCTCTCTCTCTCACTCTCTCTCTTCTCTCTCTCTCTCCTCCTGTCTCGCTATCTCTCCGATTCTCTTTTTTCTTTCACCTGGTGTCCCTCTCCCCACCGTCGTCACTAACCATTTTTCACCACTTCCTCTCTCCGACCATCGTCTGTATACTCTCTCTCCATCACACTCCATCTGAACCGCCTTTCTCTCCACCCTCATTTTCCTCGCTCTGTTCTTTCCCACTTTTATCTTTCGTTATCTACTTCGGTGTTCCTTTATACGGGCCTTCCTCTCTGCTCTCCTCTCGTCTCTGGACTCATCTGTTCTCTCTCTCCTCTCTCTCTCTCCTTCTCACCCGCCTCCTTTTTCGCCAGATCTACGTGCTTGGTGTTCACCACATGATCTGCTCGTTGCGTGGCAAATATATCGATCGAAATCGCGTTGAAGGCTTGTCTGTGACATGCAGGATGATGAACCTCAACACACCAGTGTCCATCTCACACCGACCGTGGTAGTTGCGCGGCGCGAAGAGGGTGTAAAGGGATGAAGGCGCGAGGAACGCTTCCTCGCGGGTCGTTGCACATGCGACCCACAAGCCGTAGCTGAAAACGATAAGAGAAATTCAGGGCGGCACGTGGAGCGACAGCGCTAGAGGAGCTTAGTTAGTGCGATTCTCGGATGCTTGTTCGCTTTGCATCGCCCCAGCGCTCGCGAAGACCGGGTTTAGCATACAGCGAGGCATGAAGCCATGAGAACTTGGGGACTAGCCGGGCATCGGCGCGAGCGCGATGCTGCGGCTTCCATCGACTCCGCTGGAGTTTAATGCCACGCTCGTAAATCATGAGTTGCGCAGAGCGTGGTGTACTGTATAGAAATGAGAGGAGGGCGAGGAGGCGTGGAGCAGGGAGATAGGTGGGAGGCGAGGGGGAGAGAGGACATGAACGCGAGAGGTGACTGGAAGGGGATAGAGAGGAAAGGAAAGGAAGAAGAAGCGTGTTGTAGTATAGAACGCGAGTAAGGATAGGATAATAAGGTAAAATAGTGGCGGCAGAGGTAATGAAAATGTAGAAAGAAAGATCGCATAGGAGGACAGAAGAGCTTAGGAAAGATGGAAAGCTGGCAAAGATCTAAAAGGAAGATGATAAGAAACATAATTTATAAAACGCGAAGGTACTCGAGAGTGCATGGAGAATGAAATGACCACGAACAAATGTACTTGGTCAATGTGTGTGAATGTGTGTGGGTGTGTGTGTGTGTGTGCTGGCTGTGTGTGTGTGCGTGCGTGCGTGCATGCGTGGGGGCGCGCGCGTGTGTGTGTGTGTGTGTGTGTTGTGGTGTGTGTGTGTGTGTGTGTGTGTGTGTGTGTGTGTGAGTGTGTGTGTGTGTGTGTGTGTGTGTGTGTGTGGTTTTCGTGAGTGCGTGTGTGTATGCGTGAGTGCGTGCGCGCGCGTGTGTGCGTGCGTGTGCGCGCATGTTTATGAGTGCGTGTGCGTGCGTGTGTATGTGTAATTTACTGCACGTGTGTGTATTGTGTGAGGTCTCCCTCATATATACAGCCCGCATTTAAAGGCAGCGTTCCACTGCAAACAGCCTCTTGTTATCGGCAGTATTTTCCTGCCTCAAGCCTTGTTTACTTTCGGCCTTCATTCGAATTCAATTGAATTTAAACTGCTTTGCATCTAGTAAAATGAGCTTCGGCGAGGTCCGATAATGCTAACATAAATTACCATATACGGCCATCTAGAGCTGTCGATAAAATTGTGTGTGGTGGGTGCGTGCACGCGTGCGTGTGTACGTGTGAGCCTGCGCGCTTGCGCAAGTGCCTGCGCGTGCGTGTATTTTTATGCGTGCGTGCGCGCGCTACTCCGTGCATGTGGGCATGCATGCGAGCGCCTGTGCGCGTATATGTGCGCATGTTTACGTGCAAATGTGTGCGCGCCTGCTTGCGCGCGTGTGTGCATGTCTTTGCTTTCCTTTAGTTCGAACGATCTAGAATATGCGTGCACATCAGTATATTAATTAATTTCTTACATGCTGTGATTGGATCACGTATATGGATCTCGTTTCTTTCCCCAGCGTTAGAATATTAATCTTGAATCGTCACGGAATATGTATTTCACGCGGTTTAATTTACATTCTGTTTAATATACTCCGATAAAGATCACACATAATGTACAACAGATTAGTGTAGAGGAAAAACATGGCGACATTATTTGACTCGTCCGCCTACCTCCACGATATTTACATTTGGTTGCATTTCTTTGATTCACAACGCGTGCACTGTAGCGCAGAGCTTCTTGCAATGTCGAAATACGTGACCAATAAACCTGTCGGAAACGACATTTAAGCGGATCGAGTGAATCTACAGCGGGTTGTCATCACGCGCCTAGATTAGATGCAGCAGCGATTCCGCCCACGCTTCCGGAATGGTAGCAGAGGCGAACTTCAGACTGCTTGTTTCGGCGCGTAAACGAATTTTCTTTCTAACTGCTCGGTCTTGTCGGAGATGAGATCGACTCGTGTGCGCTGGAGTTTCGCAATGGAGAGAGTGGCGAGGCTTTTGTGAAATTCCGCCGAGTGTTCCGTCGTTACTCTGTGATCTCTGGATTGGAAAATCACGTGACCGTGCTCTCTAATATTGTACAGTCATTATAAATACAACGATGAAATATTGTACAGTCATGAATACAGCGATGGAATATTGTACAGTTATTATGAATACAGCAATTAAATATTGTACAGTTATTATGAATACAGCGATGATATATTGTACAGTCATTAAGATGATGGAGTGTTTGTCGGGCATCGTCGATGCATGCGCAGCAGTGCAGCAGTTGCTGCTACTCTATGTGCATCTCATCTCAGTCCTGCATCTCTCTCCTCATTAGCGTGAGAGTCGAGCTCACGCTGCGACGCCGCGACGCAGCGAGGCGAAGCGTAACGTGCCTCGCTGCTGTCTCTCAGCCTCCCATCGCGAAGAAAAGCTCCGGCAGCCGATGCCATCCTGCGTGCGCGCGCGCTCATCGAACCAAAAATGGCTTCTCGATTCAGTCGATTAGCCAGCCTCTTCTGAATCGCTCCTGATCCAGGCGTGAGGCGAAAAACGTCGGCGGTGGTTAACCTGTGGTGGTTCCGGCCGCCGCCGCTGAACGTCGCCACTATCGGGCAGCGGAAGTCGGGCTGTATTTCGCTTCCGGTGTCGCGGCTGAGCCACGGCGGTGAGTCACGATGCAGCGTTTCGGACCGGCTAGCCGTCACAGCGTCTTGACTAGGTGACGGACGACGAGTGACAAAAGACAACACGCGCGCGGGGGGAGAGACGGTCGCAACGTCGCCCGGCGAGCCGGTATTAACAATTGCGCAAACGAACGAGCGACAGTCTCCGTAGACAGCGCCGGGGAAACCCGCCGTTCAAACAATCTTTTTTTCTCGGCGTTGATTCGGTAAAGAAACGCTGCGTTATTAATCAACGGGCAGCCAGCACGGACCACCCACCCACACAGCCAGCAGTTGTGATTACACACCACTAGTTCGGCTACTCGGTGTATTTTATGGGCGCAGACGAGCGCGGGGACATTTACGCGCGCCAGACAACATTCGCTGTAAGTGAATTCCGATTGTATTGACGACATTTCGCGCCGCGCAGACGATCAGATGGCGTGATCACGTGTCGGCACATATGCTGCATGGCGGCGGGCCGCTGCAGGATGAATGTCCATCAGACTTACCCCATCAACGCCTGTGCCGTAATGGCATGTCTGTACCATGGGTACAGCAGCAGCCGTGTGTGTGTGTGTGTGTGTGTGTGTGTGTGTGTGTGTGTGTGTGTGTGTGTGTGTTGTAGCGGCAGAGTCTTCCTGCGTAATGTCGAAATAACGTGACCAATAAACTGTCCGGAAACGACATTAAGCGGATCGAAGTGAATCTACAGGCGGGTGTCCATCACGCGCCTAAGATTTAAGATGAGCAGCGATTCCGCACGCTTCCGGGAATGGTAGCAGAGGGAACTTCAGAACTGCTTGTTTGTCGGCGCGGTAAACGAATTTTCTTTCTATATCTGGTCGTCTTGTCGAGATGAGATTCGACTCGTGTTGTGCGCTGGAGTTTCGCAATGTGAGAGAGTGGCGAGGCTTTTTTGTGAAATTCGCGTCCGTAGGGTGTTCCGTCTTACTCTGTGATTCTGGATTGGGAAAATCACGTGACCGTGCTCTCCGCTTCTGTCGCTTGCTTTTCGTCTGCTCTTCTGCTTCCTCTGCTTTCTCTCTCTCTTCTCTCCTCTCTCTACTCTCTCTCTCATCTCTCCTTCTCTCCCTCTCTATCATTCCTTTCTCCTCTTCTTCTTCTCTTTCTCTTCTCTCTCTCCTCTCTCTATGCTTTGCTCAGCTATCTCTCCTCTCTTCTCTGACTCTTCTCTCTCGTCTCTCTCTTTCCGTGCTCTCGATCGTCTGGTTCTCTCTCGTCTTCTTCTTCTTCTGCGTTCTCTCGTTCTCACCTCCTCTCTTTTCTCTCTCTCTCTTCTCTCTCTCGTCTCTTCTCTCTCGGTTCATCTTTTCTCTCTCTCGCTCTGTCCTGCTATCGAGGCACGCTCTA
>NW_014577553.1:137920-152353 GCF_000485595.1 Priapulus caudatus | reverse complement strand
GCGCGGGCCGCGCGGCGTGCGTGTTCTGTATGTATGCGAATGTGTTGTGAGTGTGCGCGGCGGCCGACCTGGTGTGTGTGTGTGTGTGGTGTGTGTGTGTGTGTGTGTGTGTGTGTGTGTGTATGTGTATGTATGTATGTGTACGCGCGTACAGACGGCGAAAGGGTTCTTGGGGGGAGTGGGGCTTAATCAAGCACTCCCCAGGCGGCTGGCCTAATTGCATGTTTATCGCGACGAAACTGACGAGAAGACAATTACATGTCGACAAAGCGTGGAGAGATGACAGCACCATACGAGAACAGGAGAGGGGGCAAGATAAATAGGGTGCGGAAGAGAGTATGAGGAGTGAGAGTGAGGTGCGAGAGGTGGCCAAGAAGGAAGGACAGACATGCAAGATTGAAGTGGAATGCCGAGAGATTGAATGCTTGACAGAAAGGCTAGATAGATGGCGGAAAGAATAATAAGAAACAATAAAAGAAGATGGAAATAGAAAAGAAAAGAAGCTACGTAGGAGAGACACAAACATGAACAGAGTGAGAGAGAGAGAGGGAGAGAGAGAGAGAGAGAGAGAGAGAGAGAGAGAGAGAAAGAAGAGAGAGAGAGATGAGCGAGAAGAGAGAGAGAGTAGAGAAGAGAGAGAGAGAGGAGAGAGAGGAAAGAAGAGAAAGATAATCACGCACGAGGGTAAATAGAATGCGTGAGCGAGAGACAAAAGAAAGGAAGAAGGCTGGGATGATACATCAAACAGTGCCGACGCTCGTAGGAAATGATTGTTTATTGTTGGTGTCGCTGTTGTTGTTGTTGTTGTTGTTGTTGTTGTTGTTGTTGTTGTTTAATTGTTGCAGCAACGTGTATTGTTGTCCGAGCGTCCTGCTATGTTTACTCAGCAGCGGCGTAGCCGGAATTCCGCAGCGCGCTCGGAAGACCTCTCTCTCCGGGTCTCTCTCATCTCTGCTCTGTCCTTCTCTCTGCTTCGTTCACTCGATTTTCTTCTCTCTCTCCGTCTCTCGTCTCTCTCCGCCTCATTTATCTCTATCTATGCGTATCTATCTATCGTAATCTAATCTACTATCTATCTATGCTATCTATTATCTATCTATCTTCTATCTAATGCTATACTATGCTAATCTATCTAATCTATCTATCTATGCTATCTATGCTATCTATCTTATTATGTAATTTTCTATCTATCTATCTATATATGCTATCTATCTATCTTATCTCTTTATCTATCTACCTTATCTATCTATCTACTATCTATCCTATCTATCTATATATCTATCTATCTATTTATCTATCTAAGCTATCTATTTATCTATCTATCTATCTATCTGTATTTCTATCTACTATCTATCTATCTATCTATCTGTCCTATCTATCTATCTATCTATCTAATGCTATCTATCTATCTATCTATGCTATCTAATCTATCTTAATCTATCATCTATCTATATATATATATATATATATTATATATATATATTAAGTAATCCTTTATCTATGTATCTATCTTATTCTAAATCTATCTTATTTATGCTAATATTATCTATCTATCTAATCTATCTATCTATCTATCTATCTATCTATCTAATCCGTGCGCTATCTATCTATCTATTTATCTATCTTATCTATCTATCTATGCTATCTATCTATCTATCTATCTATCTATCTATATTATGTATTTATCTTATCTAGTCTATCTATATATCTATCTATCTGACTATCTATTTATCTATCTAGCCGTATTTATCTAATCTATCTATGCTATCGTATCTATCTATACTATATATCTATCTATGCTATCTATGCTAATCTAATCTATTTAATCTATCTAGGTATCTAATTTATCTATCTATCTATCTTATCTAGTCTGTAATTTCTATCTACGCTATCTTCTATCTATCTATCTGTCTATTCGTATTCTATCTATCTATATCTATCTATCCTATCTATCTATCTATCTAATCTATCTATCTATCTATATATATAATATATATATATCCTATCTATCTATCTATTATCCTATCTATCTATCTATTTATCTATATCTATCTATCTATCTAATCTATCTATTGTTATCCTATCTATTATGCTATCTATTTATATCTATGCTTATCTATCTGTCTATCTAACTTTCGTATGCTATCTATTATCTATCTCATCTCATCTAATCTTATCTATGCTATCTATCTATCTATCGTCGCTCGTCCATCTCTCGCTTTTTCTCTCTCATCCTCTCTCTCTCTTCTGCTCTTCTGCTCCTCTCGCACTCTCTTTGCTTTCTCTCTCATCTCCTCTCTCCCTCCTCTCTCGCCCAGCTTGCGCTCGCGTGCGCTGCAGCTCTTTTTAAGCGCACGTCGTGCTCGTTTTTCGATCTCACTGCGGCGCTCTCTTACTCTGCTGCTCTCTCGAGTCATCCCGTGTCCTCTCGCCTCTCCTGCCGGCAGCACTCTCTGTCTCTGCTCATCGTCTCTCTCTGCTCCCGTCAAGTCTCGTCCTCCTCTCTCTCATGCTCATCGTCTTTCTCGTCATCACACTCGTCTCCTCGTTTCGCTCTCATCTGGCTCGCCTCTCGCTCGTCTCTCTCCTCTCTCATCTCTCCTCTCTGCTCTCTCTCTGCTCTCAAGTTCTCTCTCGCCATCTCTTTCTCTTCTATGCTCTCTGTTTTATTTATCTTCTTTATCGTTCTGTCAGCTCTCTATTGCTGCTCTCCTTCCCTCTTCGCGCCCACTCTCTTTCTCTGTATCTGCTCCCTATGCTCCCACTCCTGCGGCTCGCTCCTACTCTACTAAATTCGATTGCCGTCGTTGTTGTTTAGGCGGCATTATTCTAGCTTATGCACACTGTGCATTGTGATGAAGCGAACTACTGCTGACGCTATTGTACGGGGTGTGTGATAACAATCCGCTGCGTGGAGCAATGCCGTAACAATTCGCGTTAGCGCCTTACGGGCGATGGCAAAGGCGTTGTCGTTAGCGTTGTGCAAGATCAAGCGTACATCTGTGACAATTATTTTTAGTGATGTGGCGTGAGCCCTGGTAATAGATTTATGATAATATTGGTGACACGGCGACCAGTAGCATCGTGGTCGAACATTAAAGATTCGCGCAGATCAATGACGTCAACAGCAGTGAGCAATAGAAACCTAACCATGAACGTTCAGAACGTTGACGATATGCGTTAACATGAAACCGTTCAGAAGCGTTTGACGGATAGCGTTAACATGAACGTCAGAACATTGACGAAAGCCGTTAACATGACGTCCGAATTACGTTGAAGATAGCGTTAACAGACGTCAGAAACGTTGACGATAGCGATAAACATGACGTCAGAGATGTTGACGAATAGAGTTAACAATAACGTGACAGAACGTTCACGTTACGGCGCTATCCAATAACGTCAGAGCGTGTGACAGATGGATGGAGCCTTTGCTTGCACAAGCGCATGCTTATCCAGTCGATTAGTTTTTCGACGAGATCGCAGCTGCTTGTTTCTCAATGCCTATAGATGCAGAAGTCATGCCAATATAGATGAGAAAGTCAGCCCTAGATGCTGGCTTCACTGGCCGTCTGTCACCCGATCCGCATCAATGATGATGTGCAGGCTGCCTCCTTACGTAGAGCGGGAGCTACTCGGCGTTATACTCTGATCTCCCAGCAATGGCTTCCCGATTCCTCTGTGGCAGAGGAAGATGTGTCGGGGGCGCCCGTGTGTGATTGTCTGATGCTATAGATAGTAATGCGGGCAGACGCTCTATCTCCGTGTAAGAATGTGGAAACGGCAGAGCTGGGCCCTGTGTGTGTGTGTGGCGTGTGTGTATGTGTGTGTGTGTGTGTGTGTGTGTGTGGTGTGTGTGTATGTGTGTTGTGTGTGTGTGGTGTGTGTGTGTGTGTGTGTGTGTATGTGTGTGTGTGGTGTGTGGTGTGGGTGTGCGTGTGTGTGTGTGTGTGTTGTGTGTGTGTGTTGTGTGTGGTGTGTGTGTGTGTGTGTGTGTGTGTGTGTGTGTGTGTAGTGTGTGTAGCCGGTTGGTGAAAGGTGGGGGCTAGGGTCCGGCAGCAGGCACGCTGCGCTCACGCCGCGCCGGGGAGTCGAGTTAACTTGTCGCGAGAGCGCGCGACGCGCCTGTTAGGTTCGCGAGGAATCTGAAACCTTCCTGGTGGCAGCCAGAGTGCGCTAATAGCCGAGCACTCTCTCTCTTTCTCATCTCTCTTTCTGCCTCAGTGCTTCTCTCTCTCTCCTCTCATGCTCATCTGCTCATCTGCTCCTCTCTCTCTCATGCGCCGGCTCTCATCTCTCTCATCTCCTCTCGTGCTTTCCTCTCTCTCTCGCTCGCGTCTTTCTCTCTGCTCGTCTTCTCTCTCTCCCTCTTTCTCTCTCTCTACTCTCTCTCCTCGACGTCTCTCTCTCTCTCTCTCTATCTTTCTATAATCCTCTCTCCCCCTGCTTTTCCCTCTCTCGGCTCTGTCTCTGTCTCCTCTCTGTGTGTGTGTGTGTGTGTGTGTTGTGTGTGTGTGAGTGTGGTGTGTGTGTGCTGTATATTGAGTGTGTGCGTGTGTGAAGTGTGTGTTTGAGTGTGTGGTGTGTGTGTGTGTGTGTGTGTTGTGTGTGTGTGTGTGTTGTGTGTGTGTGTGTGTTTTGTGTGTGTTGTGTGTTGGTGTGTGTGTGTTTGTGTGTGTGTGTGGTGTGTTTGTGTGGCGTGTGTGTGTGTGTATGTGTGTGTGTATGTTGGTGTGTGTGTGTGTGTGTGTGTGTGTGTGTATGTGTGCGTGTGGTGTGTGTTGTGTGTGTGTGTGTGTTTTGTGTGTGTGTGTGGTGTGTGTGTGTGTGGTGTGTGTGTGTGTGTTTGTGTGTGTGTGTGTGTGTTGTGTGGTGTGTGTGTTTATCTCGGCTTTGTTTTTCTCTTTCCCTCTCCTCGCTTACTCTTATGATCTATCCGCTTTCCCCCTCTCGCCCCTTCTCTTTCCTTGCCTCTTTCTGCTCATCCTTTTGCTCTTTCTGCCTGCTCTCTGCAGGCTCACGGCAGTGCAGCTTGCTGTCTATTAAACATTCAGATGTCTCGCTGCGATGTTTTCCTGGGCTCCTCGCCTCTCGGACCTGCGTTAGGAAGGTCTCACTGCACGCCCCCATTTTTTTTCTTACGCGTTTATATTCTCCCCTTAAGATTGAGGTTTTGGAAAACGCTCCTTTGCGCGTCCTTGCATTTCACTTCGTTGCTGGCGAGTAGCCCCAATTTCTAGCAACTGTCTTTCGTATGCTTTTCTGTACATGGCATTCTTTGACCTACTCGCCTTTATCGCTCGTAGCATCTCTCTCTCAGCACACTATCGTCGCCCTCTCTCACTCTCCCCTCTGGCTCTCCCTTTCTCTCTCTACCTCTGCTTCGTCTCTCTTCAGTGCGTCTCTCTCTCTCTCCTCGGCTATCTCTCTCGATTTCCTCTTTCTTTGCTTCTTTGCACTGTGTCCACTTTGCCACGCCTCTCAACTAAAGCCATTTTTCAAGCCACTGTCTGCTCCTCTCGACCATCGTCTTATGCTCTGGCCTACATCACACTGCCATCTGAACGCCTCTTTGCTCTCCCAACGCCTCATTTTCGTCGCAGTCTGGTTTGCTTTCCCATACTTTTATTCTTTCGTATCTAACTCTGTTCCTTTATAACGCCTTCCTCTCTCCTCTCTCTCTGCTCTCTCTCTCTCTCGTCTCTCTCGTCTCTCTCTCCTGCATTTTTCCAACAACCCGTCTTTCAGCCACATTGATCTGCTCGTGCGTTGGGGCAAATATATCATCGAATAACGCGTTGAAGCTTGATGCTGTGACATGCAGAACAACACACCATGGTCCCTGCACAACCGAACCGGTGTAATGCGCGCGCAGGAAGGCGGCGACTCTTCTCGCGGTCGTTGCAGCATGCGACAGCAGCGCTAAGCAACGATAGAGAGAAATCAGGCGACAACGTGGGCAGACAGGCGCTAAGGAGCTAGTTAGTGGCGATCCGGTCTATTGGTTGCCTTGCATGCCGCGCAGCGCTTTCCCGCAACGGGTTAGCAACAGCGAGGCATGAGCATGAGGACTTGGCGACTAGCGGGCATCGCGCGGCGGATGTGAGGGCTTCATCGACCAGCGGAGTTAATGCACGGCTCGCGTACATGAGTGCGGCAGAGGGGTTGTATATAATGAGAGTGGGGAGAGGAGGCGGGTGGAGGAGGGAGATAACGGTTGGAGGCGATGGGGAGAGAGGACAGTGAAAGCGAGAGGTGACTGGGAAGGGGGATAGAGAGGAATAGGAAAGAGAGAACGCGGTGTTGTATATTAGAACGGGCGAGTAGGATTAGATATAAGGAAAATATGGAGCAGAGGTAAAAAAATTGTAGAAAGAAAGATCGGCATAGGAGGATCAGAGAGCTTGGAAAGTATGGAAACTGGCAAGATCTAAAAGTGAGGATGATAAGAACATTAATTTATAAACGAAGGACTCGAGAGTGCATGGGGAGATGGAAATAGCCAACGAACAAATGTAAATTGCAAAGTGTGTGTGTGTGTGTGTGTGGTGTAGTGTGTGTGTTGTGTGTTGCGTTGGTGTGTGTGCGTGTGTGTGTGCGTGTGTGGCGCTGGCGTGTGTGTGTGTGGTGTGTTGTGGTGTGTGTGTGTGTGTGTGTGTGTGAGTGTGTGTGTGTGTGTGTGTGTGTGTGTGTGTGTGTGTTTTCGTCGAGTGCGTGTGTGTATGCCGTGAGTGCGTGCGCGGCGGCAGTGTGTGCGTGCGTGTGCGGCGCAATGGTTTATGAGTGGCGTGTGCGTGCGTGTGTATGTGTAATTTACATGCAGCGGGTGTAGTATTGTGTGAGGTCTCCCTCATATATCCCCTCTCTATATAATTATATATCTTACGCTTTGGTTTCCGCACTCTCCCGAGTATGAGTCTATCTCCATCTTCGCACGTCTACTCGCACACACATGCCTGCACGCATATACACATGCAAACACGCGCGCACACTCACCCACGCAAACACACGCACGCGCACACATTACCCACGCATTCAAACACACGCCCGTACATACCCACGCATACACACATCCCCCCTCTCTCGCTCTCGCTCTCTCTCTCGCTCTATCTCTCTCTTTGTTAATCTATGTATATATCAATCCGTCTTATTGCCTCTTTCTTTTCACTCAACAGCAGACAGCGACATTCTGTGGATCTTGGGAGAACAAACGCGCATGCATGCTTTTTTGCGCCACTCTTGCATTTCATTATATTTGTTTAATGCACATATTGGCTTCGCCTATTGATTTGCCCGTGCGTTTTCTGGACTATTGACATCGCAGCATCATTTATAAGATATGGCAACAGCAGCGAGAAGCGTCCGACACGACAATCTTATACGCACCAAATAGCGAGTTGTGCCGCGAACGAAATTCGCATTTTAATAATTGAATCGTATCACAAGTTCTCGACGCGACAGTTTGGAAGCATATTTCGCCGCCACGTACATTCAACAGCATGCACGAACAGACGCGCGCTGGTTCCCATGGCGCCGGTTATGCGCAAAACGCGGGTAGCAGCGGCGCAGGGTTTGCCGGAAAAAATCCCCTCGACGACGCCTCATATCGAGGAACGGGAGGTGGAGGCGAGGTTTCTCCCGGGGGAAGCATGGAAGGAGAAGGCTATAGGTGTGTGGGTGGTATGGCAGGTCTGTCTACGTGGATCCCGCAAACAGGCCGCTTCGCAGCTCTAGATTATTACATTTCGAAGAGTCGTCAAGAAGTTTTCAACTACTTCTCATGTCCACGCAGAGCTCGATCGTCTAACCTTACCACCACGGAACTTGCAGCGATCCGATCCCTTCGGAATCGTCAGGACATCGTAATTAAACCCGCTGATAAAGGGGGAGCCGTTGTTGTATGGAGCCGAGATCTCTCACATCTCTCCACACACACTCACTCACCGGATATCGCTATGCTCGCGTCTGCCGTCAGCTTCACGCATGTCACGTGATCGCGGTGGCCGTGCAGCAGCAGCCGCGCGCTGCCCGTCTGCAGGTTCCAGATGATGAGCGTGTTGTCATGGGAGCCGGAGATAACGAACTGGTAGTGGTTGGCGATGGCCACACAGCTCACCGTGCCCTCGTGGCCCACGAGAACCTGCGGGAGGTAGAAGCAACGAGTGAGAGATTGTTACGCTACGGTTATCCTAGTAACAAAAATTACATGTTGCATATGTTATATATATTATATATTTTTTTATGTAGCTATTATATTATTATTTTTATGTAAGATTTATATTATATGTTCTTTATTTATATATTTTATTATTCATATTATTTTTATGTTTCATTGTTTATATGTTTTATATTACGTATACATATCACACGTTGTGTGTATGTTTTTATAAGGACAATTAAGACAAGTGCTGGCTATGGTTAATTCAGACTTTTAAACCAGAACGGAATACGTGGCCAACGAAAACCTGCGGGAGGCATGCCACTTGTGAGAGATTGTTACATAACGTTGTCATTATAAGTGAGATCGGAAAGTCCAGCTGTGCTATTTAGGTCCCAGAAAAAGATGGTATAAAATAGCCGAGGCGCGCTTAGGAAAGTAAAGGATTAGTGTAAACACTCGTGCGTTTTTAGTTTTTGCATTAACACAAACATTGCAAAATATCCCAAACGACCACAATCATATTTGTAAATGGTTATGTGAACAGAAACGCACCGGTGAATTGAAGTATGATGTTAGTGAAAAGAATTATAAATCAAAAACCTAGAATAGTCTTATCCTATCCATGTTACAAAAGGGCTGTTTATACCCCATCTTATCTTATCTGATCTCAATATGGCGGAGGGGACTTTCCTATATGGCTTATAGTATAAATTACATGTGACATACATTATAATATGATTTATATATGTCATGTATGTTAAGTTGATGCTTTATTTGTTACATTACGGCAATTTTCGTTATAATAGAAATTACGTGTTACATACGTTATATTATAATTGTGTTGTTTTTATCTATATATGTTATGCATGTTAGGTCGATGCTCGAGTGTTTGTTACATTGTGGTGATTTTCATTATAATACATATTACATATCACATACGTTATATGATGATTATGTTGTTTATTTATGTTATGTATGTTTTTTTTATTCTTGGTTTTATGTTTTGTATTTTTTACATTGAAAATTACATATCATACGTTTTTATGATTTACATTTTTTAATTAGAGAAATTAAGACGAGTGTTGGCTACGGTTAAATAAGAATTTTAACACCACTTCGAAATGTCATGCGACTGCTGCACTAAGGGGAAAACACCATGCGTTCTTATAGACGCAGGTTTGACTATATCAAGCGTGTATAATATATATTTTACATATTCTATATCATATTATCAGGGTTTAATAATGACATCATCATGGCATTTGACAATGATGACATTTGTCATTATTAACCCCTGATATTCTATATATATATAATATTATTTAATATACATATATAGAAGATGAAAGCGCTTGTGTAAAACTAAATGGCTCGCTCAACCTCTCTCTCTCTCTCTTTCTCTCTCTCTCTCTCTCTCTCTCTCTTTCTCTTTCTCTCCACCTCTCTCTATCTCTCTCACACTATATATATATAATATTATACCTCTCTCTCTCTCTCTACCCCTCTTTTTCTCTTCCTCTCTTGCTCGCTTACTGTCGCTCTCTCCCTTTCTCTACCCGGGAACCACGTCGATAAAGCTGTACGTATGCGCAGTCAGTGACCAACGTGAAATTTCTCCGAGTATAACGTTTCGAGAATCGGTCTGCGGCCATGCAATCGAATCCGTCCATCCGACGATGGGGCCGCTATTCGGTTCATCGGATCCGACGCAGCAGCTCCGAGCAGGCAGGCGGAAAACGCTTGCTTCTCTGACTTTCTACAGCAGACGAGCTTTATACATACTCCCGCGTTCATGCGAAGTCGACGTCCGAACAAAGAGAGGACTTATTATTGTGACTATCAACATCTGTCCGTAACGATGGTGACGAGGATGATGATGGAGATGATGGAGATGATTATGGTAATGATTGTGTTTGTGTTCATGATCACGATAACAATTAACAATGATTATTTATATTATTATTGTTGGCAAATCAATAAATCAATAAATCAATAAATATCATAATAATATTAAAACGCGTAGTGATAAAAAACGGCAAAGTAGAATTATAAACGCGGACACACGCACGCGACCACGTACGTACGCACGCATGCATGTTTAGATGCGGTGCGTGTCTTTGCTAGTGAAACAAGCGTGTGTGGCGTTACGTGCAATCATGGCCTAATAGCGTGTTGGACTCTCGCTGGCCGCAGGCGTGACCGCCCACAGCTATACGACCGTCCTAATGCCTGCTCTCTCCTCCCCCCCTCTCTCTCTCTCTCTCTCTCTCGCTCTCTCTCTCTCTCGGGACGCAGCTGGGATTCAGCGATCCGCTAGCATCAAGAGCACGATTAGCGGTGCATCGCAGAGGGGCACGCGCGCCGTCTAAGTGGCCGTCAAAGATTGCTGCTGCGGCTGCTGCGGCTGCTGCGGCTGCTGCGGCTGCAGCGGCCGTTAATGGCAGAGCATGCTGCGGTCGCGTGGTGGCCTGGTCAAGCCGTGCCCGCTAATCGCTAGGTCTGGCCGCTGCCGCCCCCGAGTTATGGCCACAGTGTCAGGCAAGACCTCACGTCACATTACCGTACGTGTTTCACTGTTTCTCCTGTAATATTCCATGTCAGTACAGGACATGCTGCCTTGTTTTCCTGTAATATTCCATGTCAGTACAGGACATGCTTTGCCTGCTTACAAATATCATCTTATATTTGCATCAATCACCCGCGTACACGAAGTCTGTTTCCACCCATCTCATCCCAGCGCGCCCGCCTACACATCATGGCAGAAATTCTTTTCTGCCTATCGCCATTGCAAAATCGTCTGGCTTTTTTCAGTGTCGACGTCAAGTGATCACGTGTTGTTGCGTCACGTAAGTACGCGTTGTTGCGTCACGTAACCACGCGTTGTTGCGTCACGTAACCACGCGTTGTTGCGTCACGTACCGTCGCGTTGTTGCCTCACGTGATCACGCGTTGTTGCGTCACGTAACCACGCGTAGTTGCGTCACGTAACCACGCGTAGCCGCGTTACGTGGTTGCCCGTGTGTTGCGCCAGCGTCCGTAGATGAGAGAGTGAAACTCACGGCAAGATTATCACACGAGCAGCATAAGTATTAAGCACGCAGACGCGCGCCCCGCACGCTACAGGGAAAACATACCGCCATGTTTGCTCCACAGACTCAGCGTGCGCACCCCCCACCACCCCATTCTAATATTTTAATTAAAGCGATAAATAATTGTGCTTTATCTCTCGCTCGCCGCCCGGCGCTCGGGCCGCTGCGGCGGCAAAGCGAGTGTGATTACCCCCCGCTCGATCATTCGCCGTCATTGTTATCTCGTGACGTCACCAAGTCGGACGACTGATGTGGATGGGGGCGGCCGGCACACTACCGAGCGTGCGTGAGTGTGCAATTAACCAGGCCAGGTGTGTGTATTTTTTCCGTCGCAAAAAGAAGTCTTCGTAACATTTGTGTGTTTTATTTCGCCTTGATGTTTTTTTTCGCTCGGCCTCGCTGCTGATTGCCTCGCTGGGAGTCTACGGGGTGAGACAATGGCGCGGAAATCTCGCGAGCTTCATCAAACGTTTTCGTGTTGAATAATAGATGGCGCTGCGGTGGGTCCGCTGTCCGACGCACGGCATGTATCGTGACGGGCGGGGAGGAGGGGAGGGGGAGGTTCTCTCTCTCTCTCTCTCTCTCGTCGGGCAGACAGATGGGCAGGCTGCCTCCAACGGCCGACACAAAATCACTACTAATATATTCTCCATTAAGCGCGACATAAGTTCATTACGGACTTATGCTTGTGCGCACTTAAATAATGTCAATGACTTGGCCAGCTCCCGCGAGCCGCATTTGCGCGCTGGCAGCAGACTGTGAAAGGTCAGTCAGTCCGCCACACACGGCCATCCATACAGGCACGCCAATTGATGTGAGTGAGGCGAGCGGGTGGTGGCGGCGGAGTGCAGACCGCTATCGATAGATCGATGAGGTCGAACGATGACGGCATCGAGAGATGAGTGGGTGAGGGAGCGAGAAAAGAGAGAGAGAGAGAGAGAGCGAGAGTGAGACGGAAAGGAGAGAGAGAGAGACAGCGAGAAAGAGCGAGAGAGAGTGAGAGAGAGAGAGAGAGAGAGAGAGAGAGACGTGAGAGTGATGTCTTGAGATGATGATTATGATGATGACAATGACGATGATGATGATGATAAGAAGCGCAGCGTTGTTTCTGCGCATGCGCAGCTGTTCATTCTGATCTTATAGCATCAGGGAAATCCTGATTGATAACCGTCCGATCTCCGTGAGTGGCCGAGCACACCTAACAACCTATAGGTTTCTCTAGAGCACAGCGAAATCGTATATTCTGCGCAAAAAGTCAGGTATAGCGCACGCTAGCTGCGCCATTACATGAGTGTAGTGTGGGGTGGGGTAGGGTTCGCAGAGTACGAGCGATAGGTACTTTTAGTTAAAATTTCAGTGTGAAATGAAAATGGTATTAGCAGAACGTTTTATCAGGTTATGTAGCGCGCCGGGGGGATCTGTGTGAATGAACCATGTGTGTTTTCATATATTAAGTTTATTATGACTGTAGTTGGGCTAATACGGTTACGGTAGGAGGTGGGTGGAAATGGTGGAGAATGAGGGAGGGTAAGGGGAGCCCGAGGGAAGCGTGTGGAAAGCGCATGAAATAGATGGGGTGCAACGACGATTCCGTGGATGTCGTGAATAATTTGAGTCTTGGTTTTTCGGCCGTCAGCCACAAAGACGAGATCTTGATCGTTTTCGCCCTGCTGATAGAGATGTGATAGCTCATGCATCTAGGGCACTGTGGCAATGAGCAGTGCTATACAGAAAAATGAGAGAGACATGGGGTAGAGTCAGAGAGAGATGAAGAAAGAGAGAGTGGAAGAAATAAAGGGGCAAAAAGTGGTCGAGAGAGAGAGAGAGAGAGAGAGAGAGAGAGAAAACGAGAGATTGCGACAACGACAAAGAAAGCGCGAGAGAGTGAGTGAGCAAGAGAGAGAGGGTGATAGCGAGAATAAGAGAGAAAGAGAGAGAGAGAGAGAGAGAGAGAGAGAGACAGAAGTGAGAGAGAAAGCGTGAGCGAGAGAGAGAAAGCGAGAGAGGGAGCGCGCGAGCGAGAGAGATAGAGAGAGAGATAGAGAGCGAGAGAGAAAGAGAGAGAGAGGAAGGCGTGCAGATCGCAAGCACCGATATTTCTCTATGCAAATGCAAGTCGGTTTTCAAGGAAATTACTTTCCTTGGGCTTCACTTCGTAATTATTGGCCAACTATGGAGACTGCTAGCCATGGAGATAGAGGAAGAAAAAAAGCGGAAAGCTGGGCGTGATAGAGCGAAGGTAGAAGAGATAGATGGGAAGGCGTAGACGGGGAGAGAGAAAGAGTCAACGCGAAAGGCTAGGAGAAGGGGGAGAGCAACGGCAGCAAAGAAGGGAGATAGAGGCAGAGAGAAAAAGAGGGGGAGCGCGAGCGAGATTGTAGAAATGTTGATAAAAGATAAAAGAGTGTGAAGAAGGTTTAGAGGTTTATATGAAAAGCCTTCGGGTCGTATAGCACTTCATACAGCAGTAGCAGCAGCGACTGCAGTAGTCTCGGCAACAGCAGTAGCAGCAGCAGTAGCAGCAGTAGCAGTAACCAGCAGCCAGCAGCAGCGGCAGCAGCAGCAGCAGCAGCAGTAGCAGCAACCAGCAGCCAGCAGCAGCAACAGCAACAGCAGCAGCAACAGCAACAGCAGCATCAGCAGTAGCAGCAGCAGCAGCAGTAGCAGAAGTAGTAGTAGCAGCAGAAGTAGTAGTAGTAGCAGCAGCAGCAGTAGTAGTAGTAGTAGTAGTAGTAGTAGTAGTAGTAGTAGTAGTAGTAGTAGTAGTAGTAGTAGTAGTAGTAGTAGTAGTATCAGCAGCAGCAGCAGCAGCAGTAGCAGAACTAACGAACTCAGAGCGTTGGAGAGTCGCAGGTTTGTTGCGACAAACGTACAAATGTAATTACGGCCAGCATAGACGTAGTCTTTAGGTAGCTAATCACATCATAGTAATGGGCCCACGGCGTTTTAATAGCGAATATATATATATATATAATGTGTATATGTAAAATTATGCGCTAATATTACATATTCAATAAACGTACGGATGCACACTGCGTTAGTGTTATAAATCTCCTGTGGGCCCTCCTCCTTTTCCTCTCACTTCACCTCCTCCTCCTTCATCTCGTCTCTTTCTCCTACGTGTTACGTGTGTGTAGATGTGTGTGTGTGTGTGTGTGTGTGTGTGTGTGTGTGTGTGTGTGTGTG
>NW_014577553.1:132153-137910 GCF_000485595.1 Priapulus caudatus | reverse complement strand
CTATATATATATATATATATATATATATATATATATATATATTATACACTACTGACTCTATGAATGAATGTATGACGGGGTTACGAACCTGAGTGAGTTTTCCGGTGGCCACCTCCCATATCTTGAGACTCATGTCGAGGGAACCAGTGACCGTGTACTTGGAGTCGCTCGCCATCGTCACACACGTGATCATGTCCGCGTGCGTGATCTTTTGTACAACGTTGACGTCACTGAGTGTCCACAGCCGCGCGCTGCGAGGTAAACAACGTAAACAACGTAAACAACGTAAACAACGTAAACAACGTAAACAACGTAAACATCCGCGTGCGTGATTTTCTGTACAACGTTGACGTCAATGAGTGTCCACAGCCGCGCGCTGCAAGGTAAACAACGTAAACAACGTAAACAACGTAAACAACGTAAACAACGTAAACAACGTAAACAACGTAAACAACGTAAACATCCGCGTGCGTGATCTTCTGTACAACGTTGACGTCACTGAGTGTCCACAGCCGCGCGCTGTGAGGTAAACAACGTAAACAACGTAAACACCGTAAACAACGTAAACAACGTAAACAACGTAAACACTGTAAACTTTGTATTAAGCTTGCTGACTTGTGAAAAAACAATGTATTAAATGTGACGAGTAATATTGTCACCTTTTTACATGTTAATACGTTAGTTTACATGTTAATACGTTGTTTACATGTTAATACTAACGTATTAACATGTAAATAACGTATTAACATGTAAATAACGTATTAACATGTAAATAACGTATTAACATGTAAATAACGTATTAACATGCTGAACAATGTAAACATAAGAAAGGTCGGGTGGTCTTTCTTCACGCAAAATGTTGTCGATGGCGGGCTTGCATATTATATTCATTAATGCTTGCAATAATTATTCCGCAAATATAACAGACATGTAAAATACTATGTCCTCTATTCCAATTTATTCATACATATTTAATGCAATCATAAATATTAGGAACATTTTTGAAAATCCGTACAGAAAGAACAGTTTCGCATAAGGTGAATTAGTTGGTGATGTCGCATTGTGTGTGGGAGAGGAGGCGACGTGTACGGGGAGACGGTCGGGACAGGCAGAGAAGAAGGAGGACATGTACAGGGAGACGGGCGGAACAGGCAGAGAAGAAGGAGATATGTACAGGGAGCCGGTCGGGACAGGCAGAGAAGGAGGAAGACATGTACAGGGAGACAGTCGAGACAGGCAGAAAAGGAGGAAGACATGTACAGGGAGACGGTCGGGACAGGCAGAGAAGCAGGAGGTGTGTACAGGGAGACGGTCGGGACAGGCAGAGAAGGAGGAGGACATGTACAGGGAGACGGTCGGGACAGGCAGAAAAGGAGGAAGACATGTACAGGGAGACGGTCGGGACAGGCAGAGAAGGAGGAGGACATGTACAGAGAGACCACCCCCGCCCCCACACCAACTCACCTGTGATCTCCGTCGCTGGAGAACACGTATTTACTGTCTGGAGTCACAGCGACGAGGTGCGACGGTCCGTTACACGACAACAGCTGCTCTCCTGTTTCCGCTTGCCAACACTTGATGGCGCCCTTGGCGTCGGCAGAGAGAATGCGTTCGTTGTCGGCGGTCACAGTCACACTGAGTATGTCCCCCGCATGTCTCTGATAACGCAGATATAACATAGAAATAATATAGATAGACTATATTATATAGTAAGGCATACCATTTGAGCGACAACCCCGGTTGAATTGCGGTACTATTTTTTGTAGTGAGCAAATATGAGAATTTATAAGTCAGAATTCAAACAAGGAAGCTGGAAACGGAAATGTTGTGCACGAAAGTGAGGCTCACAGAATTTATCTTAATTAGCCAAATTTCTGGTTAGTTACCGGTTGCTTCCATTTTTTTCGCACCCCGCATAACATGTTTCGCCCACCGGCGGTGGTCGTATTATAGACTATATGGCTAGTCTATCTATATTATTTCTATGAGATATAACGACGATTAAATTTAATTGACAGTTAAACTGATTATCTCCCAGCGTGTCTCTGATAATGCAGATATAACATAGAAATAATACAGATAGACTATATTATCGACTTATCTATATTATAGACTATATGGCTAGTCTATTTATATATTATTTCTATGAGATATAACGACGATTAAGTTTAATTGACAGTTACACTGATTATCTCCCCGATTGTCTCTGATGACGCAGATATAACGACGATTAACACCACATGGCTCCCCCTGGTGGCACGAGTTATGCCGACGTTTTCACGCGGGGAATATATGAATAAACAGTTCAGTGTGAATGAATGAAGCGGGGAATGACTATAATATTTAATGTATTGGCATGTATTGACATGTTACCGATAGGTCTTGAAGCCTCTACTTATTTAAAGTTATATAACTTCTTATTCATTATCTTCTATCTAGCCCCACCCACTTCACCACACACTCCCTCTCGCACGCTCTAGAGTTCTCTCTCTCTCTCTCTCTCTCTCTCTCTCTCTCTCTCTCTCTCTCTCTCTCTCTCTCTCTCTCTCTCTCTCTCTCTCTCTCTCTCAATGTGTCCTTATCTCTGTCTCGTTGCCCATTTGCTCTCACTCACTCTCCTCTCCCCTCTCTCTCTCGTTTGATTGCAATTCGACCTCTGCTCGTTCGTTTATGCTCAGCGTTCGCTTCTGTTTGTCCAGGTTCAATTCAGAACATTGACATCGACGACACCGACTGCAACTGCACTCAGAAGAATGACGTCATCGCTGGAGTCGTCGGAGCGTCCTCTAGCGTCACGTCGATCCAAGTTGCTAACCTACTGCGCCTGTTTAAGATCCCACAAGTAAGTTATTGCTGTTGTCTGTCATGTCTGGCGTGTATCTGCGACGCGGTGCCTTTACTAGTTGCCATCGGTTCGTTGTCAGATGCATCGCAACTACACGACACTGGTTACGAAAACTATTGTTACCATGAGCATATCTCTAAAGCTGCATAGATATATCAATGTAATACGAAATAGATAAAAATAAAACGATACAACGATTGAAAACAAAGATTCCGAGTAGCATATCTGACAGAGGTATTTATATATAGTTATATAGATAGTTATAGGGTGCTCTCGCTTTGTCTGACAGCGGTCTGTATAGTTATATAGATTGTAAGCGCGGGCTCTCGTTCTGTCACGGACAAGCTTTCTCGCGCTGGCGGCTTCTGCTCTCGTCTCTGAGCTTCAGGGATGCTCAGGGATGCACACTGAAGCGCGCACAGACTCTCTACGAGCAATTAGTTACGCACGCGTGCCGACGCAATTTCATCAGAAGTCGTCGCCGGCAGAGGCACAGCTGGGCGAAGCGAAAAAAATCAGCGCGTCTTGAATGAGCTCATCTTTTTCGCCGATCAGCACGTCGAGCGCACGGGGCATGCGTAAAAGAGAGAGAGAGCGAGAGAGGAAGAGAGAGAGAAAGAGAGAGAGAGAGAGAGACAGGGAGAAAGAGAGAGAGAGCGAGTCTGCGAAGATCAAATATGGGCGCGGTGAATTTTTTCCCTCGAGGGGGCGCTGCTAGGAGCCGCCATCTTGGCGCTGATGCATGTACGTTGACATGGCGTGTTCGCACGATGACAGAGATAGCGAGTGTGTGGGCGTACGTTCTTGCGTGTGCGTGCGTGCGTGCTAGTGTGCGCGTGCGTGTGTGGTGAGAGGGGCGTCTCTCGCCTCTGTATCGGCCGCACCAATTATTGGCCGCATCCTTTGATGTGTGGCGCGGTGAATGCGTGCTTTGTGCCCCGACGTCCTATCCCGGCTGCGCAAACACTCACGATCGCGTGTCCCTCTCCAAGTCTCGCCCGCGCGCTCGCGACGGTGTGTGTCTGTGTGTGTGTGTGTGTGTGTGTGTGTGTGTGTGTGTGTGTGTGTGCGCGTGCGGGCGTGCGTGCGTGCGTGCGTGCGTGTGTTAGTTTAAAATGCAGACGTATATAAACACGCGCGTGGGCGGTTAACAACTTTTTACGATTCCATTAACCTTTCTAATAAAGTTACCCTACGTGTTTTCCTGAAAAGATATCTCTCGAATGCAAAGGTATATAGTCGCATGGCGTGTAATCGCTTGGTTCGGCCGCCAGGGTGATATTCTAGCAGTTATATATCCAGCGCAGCGCGAGAGAGACGAGACCGGCTCTTGTTTCGGCGACGACCAATCAAATCAGGAACGAGAGTGGAAAGCCGGGATTATTACGTGAAGCGCTCAGGTTCGCATGGCGACAGATTTCATATTCGCCGTGGCGCACGTTGGTGCCTGCAACGTTTCAGAGCTGCTGCTGCTGTTGTTGTTGCTGCTGTTGTTGCTGCTGCTGATGATGCTGCTGCTGCTGCTGCTGCTGCTGCTATTGCTGCTACTGCTGCTGCTGCTGCTACTACTACTGCTGCTGGAGGTGATGGTGGTGGTGATGCTGCTGCTGCTACTGCTGCTGCTACTGCTACTGCTACTGCTGTTGTTGCTGTTGCTGCTGCTGCTGCTGCTACTGCTACTGTTGTTGCTGCTGTTGCTGTTGCTGCTGCTGTTACTGTTGTTGTTGTTGCTGCTGCTACTACTCTTGCTGTTACTGCTGCAGCGACTTCTGCTGCTGCTGCTGCTGATGCTGCTGCCGCCGCCGCTGCTGCTGCTGCTGATGCTGATGCTGATGCTGCTGCTACTGCTACTGCTACTGCCGCTGCTTCTGATGCTGCTACTGCTGCTGCCTAATGCGTAAATGCAGGAAAATCTTATTCAAATTTCGCGATACGGCTTAGGATTTGAAATCGCATCTAGGCGAAAGGCCCAGGGAAATGGAATTTTACGAGAGCCTATGTTATAATTAAAACGCGACCGCCGCGGTTTGCGTTGGTCGCTGCGTGTGCGCGAACGAGCTTGCGATGACGCGTGAAGGATGAAGGCGCATATAGAACGAGAAGAAGCCAAGAGCTCTTGTCGTCTCATATACGCTTACAGTCGAAAAAAAACCGTTTTTTGTTCTATCGCGGTCGCAATACAAATCGTAAAATCGGGCACGAAAATGCGTTTTCGCAAAAAAAAACCTAATCGCCTTTGCGTATACGGCAAGCAAATGAGTACAAATAAGATTCGTGCAATAGTCGGTGTAGTTTTTTTGTTGCATAGTAGATTCGCTTTACAAGAGAGCAGAATTTTTTTCAAGTTGAACCGATTACACTACAATACCACCGAAAAACAAATACGTTAGCGAAAGCCGTCTGATAGTGAGGACGTTGTCGCATATAAAGATATATAGTTAGGTAGCATATAAAAAATAGTTACGGCGAGGCCTGATGCAATATCTCATGCATGATCATACGCCGCCCGTGCGTTTGTTTATCTGCAATTTGATCTTGACGTGAAGCAGTGAGATAATGTGTGGGTTCTATATATGCATAATGTTTGATCATGCATAAAGTGCGCAGATATATTTGATATCGTATCCGTTCACGAGCCTGCAAGCGCTTGTGCGCGCGCATACACGCGCATGCCCGCACGCACAGAAACACGCCCGCACACATATACGCATACACACGCACACACACATGCACGCACACACGCGCGCATGCACACAAAACACGCAAACAAACAAATAAAAAACAAACAAATAAACACACACACACACGTACACGTAAAAAACAAACATTCACGCACACACATCTATACACACGCGCGCGCACACATACACACACACACACACACACACACACACACACACACACACACACAC
>NW_014577553.1:121233-127277 GCF_000485595.1 Priapulus caudatus | reverse complement strand
TCTCTCTCGTCTACTCTCTCTACTCTCTCTCTCTCTCTCTCTCTCTCTCTCTCTCTCTCTCTCTCTCTCTCTCTCTCTCTCTCTCTCTCTCTCTCTCTCTTTCTCTCGCCATCTCTCTCTCTCTCTTTCTATATATCTCTCTCTCTCTCTCTCTTTTCCCCCCCTCTTTCTCTTTCTCTCTCTTTCATTCTCTTACACTCTCCCTCTGTTTCATTCCTTCTCTCTCTCTCTCTCCACATCTCTCTAATCTCTAGTCTCTATGCCTTTTGTTTTCGCGCTCGCCCTCTCTTTTCACGCACGCACGCGTACACGCCTAACCACTGAAAAAGAATGACAGAAGCGACCGTCGCGCCATCTCGCTACGCTAACGCGTGACGTCATCGCGCGCTAATCGACTTACGGGGCGGAGCGGATTTCAGAAAAAGAAATATTGTTTCGGCACCGTCACGGCGCATGCGCGGCGACCCGTGGCAGACGCGCCGACAATGCGCTCATCTCACTTATGCCCGTGCACGCACGCACGCACGCACGCGCGCGCACGCGCGCCTGTGGGAGGCAGATTACAACCATCAAAATGCGAGCAGACGCGAAAACATTTCCCCAACCGCGTCTCGGGGCATCGCGGATCCGGTTTTGCAATCCGGCGTCGGCTTGGGTCACGAGAGATATTATTAGCCGACGTTATCCCCGGCGTCGCTAAAACCTTTTCAATTAGGTGAGAGGCCGCGTCCATACTTTGTCATGTTCTCTCCGCTGATTGATTGCTATATATAGTCTGTACGCTGCATACTCGCCATTCAGAAATACTTGTTAGAGTCGTCGGCTTACGGGGGAAAAGTCGCAGCGTAATGGCTGTTAGAACGATACGCTGAACGTTTGCAGCGCAGATATAACGAGGGTGAGCTCGCGATCCTGAAAGATATGAGTGAAGGAGAGGGGCATCTAGGATGGATAGAGGGATAAAAGAAGAGAGAGAAGGAAGGAAAGATGGAAAGAGAGAAACAGAGAAGGCGGAAGTGGACGAGAGGAGAGGAAATAGGAGGAAGAGCGAAGGGAAGTGAGAGAGGCAGCGAAGAAGTGGGCGCGCACGAGAGAGATAGCGAAAGAGAAAGGGAGAGAACAAGAGAAAGAGCGCGAGAGGCAGACAGTGGGGGAGAGAGGAAGTGGTCTCGAACGAAGACGAAAAGACTAGATGGTGAAAAGAAGAGCGAATGAGAAGAAACGCCGGCCTGCGATGGAGTAGACGGCGAACCTAAGAATGAGTGAGAGGGGGCGAGAACAAAAGGGGAGGGGTAGTTGGAGGGGGAGCAGAAGAATAGGAGAAAGAGGATTAGAAGGAGGAGAAGGAAAAGAAGAACAAAATGAAGAAGAAGAAGAAAAAATAATTAAAACGGATGAGCAAGAGGAGGAGGATGCGGATGAGTAGAAGAAACAAGAATAATATAGAAACGGTAAACCGAAAAGGCAGAGGTCATCTCTAGGCCATCGGTTACAATTATAATGTTGCATAGCCACTCTACACTCACTTGGACAAGAAACCAGCAGTCAGCGATGAAAGACACGAGTCGTTCATCGGGGGTTTCCTGCTGCCTAACGACCACTTTCTCTCCGCACTCCGCTATTCAACATTAGCCGGATCTCGGGTTCACTTCCGGTCTCACCGCTATCATCGGACTGATGTTTTGTTAGCTGCTACAACCTCGTCAACATCGACTCATTCTCGTATAAACTTTGCTGGATCGAAAACGAAACGATACGCAATGTACACTTCTGCATGGCTTTTTTTCTCGCGCATTTTTTTTTGGGTAATTTTCGTCCTTTATCGCGACATTTTGTTTTACCAGGAGCACACAATGGAGTCATCACCGAGAAGATCTAATTAGTAAACTGGGGAGGTTTTCAATGGGGGGAAAAATTAAGCCCTCCGCTTTTAATTACGGTTGGTTTTACGTGCCCTCTTGCAGTCTCTCGAGTGGGCCCCTCTCGCTCGCTCTCCTTCCCTCTTCAGTTTGGCTGTGTGCAGACGGCACCGGAGCGGAGGTTGCTACCAAGGGGACGGTGAATTCGCGTTCTAATTAGGGCGTGAGATCAGGCAAACACTCGTTTAATTGCCCGCGTGCTGGCAGCAGCACACCGCGCCGTCCGCCAGTGTGAATTAACCCCCCGCTCTCGCGAGAATATCTCGTTTATGGTTTAATGATGAGTGGAAAAAAATTAGCGTTTCTTCGTCGTTAAGACAAAGAGGTTAGCGAATAGCGCGCCCCCGTGTGGCGAGTGAGTGCATCTAGCGAGCTTGCGGGCTGAGCTATCGAAGGAGACGAACGATTTTTGCTTCCCGAGAATCAAATGAAAATATCGTAGTTATATCTACGCGATGAAAAGATAATTAAATACAAAACGCGCACAAGCGTTGTTTCACCTCTCATGCTGGTGCGACCAGTACCAGCACCAATTCCCGCGCCCCGTTTTTTTTGGTCGGTGCATGGGTGACTAGGCTGTCTGCTGGAATGAGTTAGCATTGCATTAGGTGCTATACACGCAGACTGGAGAGGCATTTTGCCGGCGCGTCTCCCCCGGTGAAGGATCTGGTGAAGGAGTGACTGCAGTCGTCTGCGTTATTGACGTACCACGTGACACGCGCAGACGAGCATGTAAGAGTCGGCTGTAATTGAGGTCATCCTAGTGTCACTTCCGCTCATTAATGTCTTCCGCTAGGAGGCGCTAACCGGAAGTACGAAGAGGCTTCAGATTGAAGTAAATGTCCGCGTGCTATCATGCCGCAAGGTGCACGCGCTCATGTGGGTGTGTGTGTGTGTGTGTGTGTGTGTGTGTGTGTGTTATATATATCGTTAACGGTCGTGATGTATGGCTGTGTACGGCAATTAAGACCTGTCTTGGCTAGCATTAAAACTTGACATTTTCTCGTTTTACTATTAATGTTGACTCGATTTCACGCATGAAAATGAAAATATCACACACAGGCCGTGCGTGCCGTATAGCATTAACACAACGTTTTGAATGAGGCAACAACATTATAACGGTAGCATGCAGGTATGGAATTTACAACAACAAAACGAGCGGCATTCTAAAAACATCAAACGTTTTTTTTCCGGAACTTCATATTGTAATCATGCGCCAGATGGCGTAATTCATCCTTCCATTCACGCTCATGAACCGAAACTTAGAAATTACGAACTAAATCCCGAAAGTAATACAAGAGAACACATACAGGAGCGGCCTGATAGTGAACTTAAACATTTTCCCGCTGTCATCAAATCTGTAGGTGTGTAGCGGACTCTACCCTAGGTCGACACGCTGTCGCAGAAACCTCAGGTTTGTCCCGTAGACATACACACGTAACAAGCTACAATCTTATGTTGGATCGTTCGAGACGACGTGTATACACACGCGACGGGTTGCTGTAAAAGCATTTCAGTAAATCTTTCATTGAGGAGGCTTAGGAGGAGTTCCTTATACTTGCATTCACGTCGTAGTGTCGCATGAAACAGTTACCTCGCCAAGCCATCTCGCGCGGATAAGCGTCGCACGTGGAAACAGATCCGTAACTAAATCGTGAATATTTCATCCTCCGTCTTTAGTAGACGTGCGCGAAAGGGGAATTTCTTTCCCTGCGGAGATCGCGTCTTGATAATGTATTTATATACACGGCGTGAAAGGGAGAGCGCCGCCTCCATGCTAACGCGCCCGTCCAAGCATGCCCACCGAAATGAGAGCTATTGTGTAACTCAGTGACGTCATATGACATTTGAGTAAAGACGTGCATACGCCCCCAGCCCATAATTAGTGTTCTCGTATACCAAATAAAGCTACTTTCGTATATATATATATATGTGCGTGTGTGCGTGTGTGCGTGTGTGCGTGTGTGTGTGTGTGTGTGTGTGTGTGTGTGTGTGTGTGTGTGTGTGTGTGTGTGTGTGTGTGTGTGTGCGTTTGTCTGTGTGTGTGTGCGCGCGCGTGCGGGCGTGCGTGCGTGCGTGCGTGCGTGTGTTAATTTAAAATGCAGACGTATATAAACACGCGCGTGGGCGGTTAACAACTTTTTACGATTCCATTAACCTTTCTAATAAAGTTACCCTACGTGTTTTCCTGAAAAGATATCTCTCGAATGCAAAGGTATATAGTCGCATGGCGTGTAATCGCTTGGTTCGGCCGCCAGGGTGATATTCTAGCAGTTATATATCCAGCGCAGCGCGAGAGAGACGAGACCGGCTCTTGTTTCGGCGACGACCAATCAAATCAGGAACGAGAGTGGAAAGCCGGGATTATTACGTGAAGCGCTCAGGTTCGCATGGCGACAGATTTCATATTCGCCGTGGCGCACGTTGGTGCCTGCAACGTTTCAGAGCTGCTGCTGCTGTTGTTGTTGCTGCTGTTGTTGCTGCTGCTGATGATGCTGCTGCTGCTGCTGCTGCTGCTGCTATTGCTGCTACTGCTGCTGCTGCTGCTACTACTACTGCTGCTGGAGGTGATGGTGGTGGTGATGCTGCTGCTGCTACTGCTGCTGCTGGAGGTGATGGTGGTGGTGATGCTGCTGCTACTACTTCTGCTGCTGGAGGTGATGGTGGTGGTGGTGCTGCTGCTGCTACTGATGCTAGAGGTGATGGTGGTGGTGATGCTGCTGCTACTACTGCTGCTGCTGGAGGTGATGGTGGTGGTGATGCTGCTGCTGCTACTGCTGCTGCTACTGCTACTGCTACTGCTGTTGTTGCTGTTGCTGCTGCTGCTGCTGCTACTGCTACTGTTGTTGCTGCTGTTGCTGTTGCTGCTGCTGTTACTGTTGTTGTTGTTGCTGCTGCTACTACTCTTGCTGTTACTGCTGCAGCGACTTCTGCTGCTGCTGCTGCTGATGCTGCTGCCGCCGCCGCTGCTGCTGCTGCTGATGCTGATGCTGATGCTGCTGCTACTGCTACTGCTACTGCCGCTGCTTCTGATGCTGCTACTGCTGCTGCCTAATGCGTAAATGCAGGAAAATCTTATTCAAATTTCGCGATACGGCTTAGGATTTGAAATCGCATCTAGGCGAAAGGCCCCGGGAAATGGAATTTTACGAGAGCCTATGTTATAATTAAAACGCGACCGCCGCGGTTTGCGTTGGTCGCTGCGTGTGCGCGAACGAGCTTGCGATGACGCGTGAAGGATGAAGGCGCATATAGAACGAGAAGAAGCCAAGAGCTCTTGTCGTCTCATATACGCTTACAGTCGAAAAAAAACCGTTTTTTGTTCTATCGCGGTCGCAATACAAATCGTAAAATCGGGCACGAAAATGCGTTTTCGCAAAAAAAAACCTAATCGCCTTTGCGTATACGGCAAGCAAATGAGTACAAATAAGATTCGTGCAATAGTCGGTGTAGTTTTTTTGTTGCATAGTAGATTCGCTTTACAAGAGAGCAGAATTTTTTTCAAGTTGAACCGATTACACTACAATACCACCGAAAAACAAATACGTTAGCGAAAGCCGTCTGATAGTGAGGACGTTGTCGCATATAAAGATATATAGTTAGGTAGCATATAAAAAATAGTTACGGCGAGGCCTGATGCAATATCTCATGATCATACGCCGCCCGTGCGTTTGTTTATCTGCAATTTGATCTTGACGTGAAGCAGTGAGATAATGTGTGGGTTCTATATATGCATAATGTTTGATCATGCATAAAGTGCGCAGATATATTTGATATCGTATCCGTTCACGAGCCTGCAAGCGCTTGTGCGCGCGCATACACGCGCATGCCCGCACGCACAGAAACACGCCCGCACACATATACGCATACACACGCACACACACATGCACGCACACACGCGCGCATGCACACAAAACACGCAAACAAACAAATAAAAAACAAACAAATAAACACACACACACACGTACACGTAAAAAACAACATTCACGCACACACATCTATACACACGCGCGCGCACACATATACACACACACACACACACACACACACACACACACACACACACACACACACACACACACACACACACACACACACACACACACACACACACACACACACACA
>NW_014577553.1:100567-121208 GCF_000485595.1 Priapulus caudatus | reverse complement strand
GAACAATAGGAGGAAGACGCGAAGGGACCATGTGGAGAGGGGCCAGCGAAGAAGTGGGCGCGACCGCGGGCTGAGAGACCGATGAGCCCGAAGACCGAGAAAAGCCTCCGAGAAAACTAAGAGAAAGAGCGCGAGACTGTTGGGAGGGCAGGACCAGTAACGGGAGAGAGGGAAGTGCTCGGGTCGGCGAACTGAAGAAACGAAAAGACTAGATGGTTTGAAAAAGTAAGAGGCGCAATGAGAAGACAACGCGGCCTGCTGATGGCAGTAGAGGCGTGAACCTAAGAATGCAGTGATGAGGGGCTGAGAACAAAAGGGGGAGGGGGTAGTTGGAGGGGAGCAGGCAAGAATGGGAGAGAAGAGAAAGAAGAGGCGAGGAGTTAGAGGGGGATAAGGAAAGGAAGAAGAAGAAATAAAGAAGAAGAAGACAAGGAGTAATTAAAACGGATGAGCAAGAGGGAGGAGGATGCGTCATGGAGTAGAAGAAACAAGAATATTATAGAAAGACGGTAACGAAAAGGCAGAGGTCATCTCTAGGCCAGCGTTTACCATATTATTATTGTTGCATATAGCACTCTAACATCACTTGGACAAGGAAACCAGCAGTAGCCGATGAAGAAGACACGATCGTTCATCGGGGTTTCCTGACTGCGCCTAACGCACCCACTTTCTCTCCCACTTCCGCTACGTTCAACATTAGCCGGATCTCGGGTTCACTTGCGCCGGTCTCACCGCCTGATAATCGGACCTGATGTTTTGTTACGCTGCTACAGACCTTCGTCAACATCGGACTCATTCCTCGTTATAAACTTTGCTGGATCGAAAAGCGAAACGATACGCAATGTACACTGTCCTGCCATGGGCTTTTTTTCTCTCCGCCTATCGCATTTCTTTCGTTCGCTGGTAATTTTCGTAGCCCTTTATCGCCGACACTTGTGTGCTCACTTTACGCAGCGAGCACCACCAATGGAGTCATCATCCGAGAAGAAATCTACTAGTCCTAAACTGGGACCGGCCCGCGCGTTTTTCAATGGGCGCGGAAAAATTAACGCACCCTCCCGCATTTTACAATTATAACGCGTTGGTTTTACGTCGCCCTTCGTGCAGTCTCTCGAGTGGGCGCCCTCATCGCTCGCTGCTCCTTCCCTCTTCAGTTGGCTGAACCTGGTGCAGACGCACCGGAGCGGAGGTGCTACCAATGGGACGGTGAATTCGCGGTGTCTACTTAGGGCGTTCCGACGCATCAGGCAAACACTCGTTATAATTGCCCGGTGGTGCTGGCAGCAGCACACCGCGCGCTACGTCCGCCAGTTGTGCACATTAACCCCCCGCCTCTCGCGAGAATAATCTCGGTTTTAATGGCTGTGAATGATGAGTTTGGAAAAAAAATTAGCGTTTCTTCGTCGTTAAGACAAAGAGTCTTACTCTAGCGAATTACCGCTGCGCCCCCGTGCTTGTGCGACGTGAGTGCATCTAGCGAGCTTGCGGGGACAGCTGAGCTATCGAAGGAGACGAAACGATTTGTATTGCTTTCCCGACGAATCAAAATGAAATATCGTATATATCTACGCGAATGGACAAAGGGCAATAATTAAATACCACAACCGCGGCACAATGGTTGGCCGGGGACCAGCCCGCCGATGTATCGATAAAGTCCGTCCTGTCGATTCAGTGTTTCACCTCTCATGCTGGTGCGACCGATACTAACCGGAAGTACCAGCATCCGACATTCCCGCCGGCCCCAGTTTTTTTTGGTGCGGCTGCATGGGGAACTAGGCTGTCTGCTGCGAATGAGTTAGCATTGCATTAGGTGCTAACACGCAGGACGGGGCAGAGGCCATTTGCCCGCGCCAGTCTCCCCCGGTTGACAGGATCTGGTGAAAGGGAGTGACTGCAGTCGTCTGCTTATTGACGCTACCACGTGACAACGCGCAGACGTGAGCATGTTAAGAGTCGGCTGTAATTGCAGGTCCATGCCTAGTGTCACTCCGCTCATTAATGTCCTTCCGCCTAGGAGGCTAACACGGAGTTCGATCAGAGGCTTCAGATTGAAGTAAAATGTCCGCGTCGTATCATGCCGCAAGGGTGCACGCGCTCCATTGTGGGTCTGTTGTGTGGTGTGTGTGGTGCTGTGTCGGTGATTGTCTTGTGTGTCCTGTCTGTCTCGTCTGTCTGTGTGTCCGCTCCTGTGCGAATCGCACGCCCCTGGTCCTCCGCTTGGTCGCCTGGTTTGTGCTGCGGTTGCGTGTGTGTGTGTCGCTATGTGTATGTGTATGCTGTGTGTGTGTGTGTGTTATGTGTGTGATGTGTGTGATGTGGCTGTGTGTGTGTGTGATGTGTGTCTGTCTGTCTTCTGTGTGTCTGTGTGTCTGTGACTGTGACCGTGTGTGGTGTAGGGTGCGCGCGTGGTGTGTGTGTGTGGTGTGTGGTCCAGCCGGGGCGTGCGTTGTGTGTGTCGTTGCGTCGTGGGTGTGTGTGTGTGTGTGTGTCGTTGTGTGTGTGGTGGTCGTGTGTGTCGTGTGTGGGTGCTATGTGTGTGTGATGTGTGTGTGTGCATGTGTGTGTGCGTGCTGAGGTCGATATAAGCCATCGGAACCATGATATGTGAGGGAATGGGTAAGCGCGGAAAATTGAGGGCATGTTATTAATTGACGTATGAGTAATAAGAAATAGGGGAATTGGCTGCGAATGTGACGCGCGAGTGTTGAGTGTTAAAACTGTTGGGGACTGGATCGAATCTTTAGTTCTGTCGTATAGCTTCGTCTAGTTAGTTAGGCCCCTAGTTGGGGTTTTTTTTTGGGGGGGTTCGGCAAGTATTATTTTGCCAAGAGAGATTGATTAGTAGCGGTTTGGTTTATCGTGGGCGGACGGGAATTGTTAAGCGAACGTGAGAAAGAGGGTGGCTGCGTGAGATTGATTGCTCTAAGCTTAATGATACGACGACATGAAGCGGATTTGCATTGATAATTCGCCATCCGTTTTAGCATTGCAGACTGGCGATTCGAAAACTGTATCCATATTCTTCGAGAAAAAAAACTTACGCCCCATCTTAATGATGGACGACGAGACACGCGCAGACGGCCAAATGGAGATTGGGAATCGCGATAGTTAGGCGGGCGAATTCAGTAGTAGACGAAAAAGCCTCGGCTTAAGGCCGATTAGTCTTGACTGTCGCACCGGCTCGCGCTGGTGAGCATTAACGGAACGTTCGAGCGCTGACAACTGTGGTTAGCGCTGCGTTTGTGCGCTGCGGACTGCTATCGACGCTCTCATCTCTCATCTTCTCATCGTCCCTCATTTACCCTTTCTTTCTTCATTGCTCTCTCCTCAGTTTCTGCTCTCTCCCGTCTACTCTCTCCTCATTTCCCTCTCTCTTCTCTCATTCGCTCAATATTCTATCTGGGGCTCGCCCTCTCTCTCTCTCTCTCTCTCATTCTGCATCTTCTTCCATCTCGTCTCATTCTCTCTTCTCTCATCTCTCTCGCTGTGCTCGCTCTCTCGCTCTCGCAGCAGTTAATTCTTAATCGATTCCGACTAAAAATCAATGTTTCGACATCACGTGAAATTGCTGTGGCTGTGAAAATTCATTTACGCTTACATACAACTCACGTACACACACTCTCTCTCTCTCTCATCTGTTTTTTTCTCGTCGTTCTGGTCTCCCTCGCGCGCTGCGTTTGATATATATATATACTATACTATATACTATGATATATATGATATTATATGTATGTATGTGGTGGCTGTAGTTATATATACATAAAGGAGAGAGCGACGGCAGAGAGAGAGATCGAGAGAGAGACGATGAGAGAGACTTGAAGATAAGGAGCCGGAGAGGAGCAGAAGAGAGAGAGAGAGAGAGCAGAGCAGAGACGAGATCGAGAAGGAGGACGACGAGAGAGGGAGACAGGAGAGACGAGAAGAGAAGAGAGAAGAGAGCAGCAAGAGAACGAGAGATCGAGAGAGCAGAGAGAGAGCAGATAAGAGAGAGATGAGAGACAGAGAAAAGAGAGAGTGCAGAGAGAGAAGCGAGAGAGAAGAGGAGAGCAAGAGAGGAGAATAGTATATATATATATATATATATATATATATATATAAAACAATCGAGCCTCCCTGTACATCCCATAGTGGCATAGTATATCGTATTATACATTGAGCCGGCGCGATGGACTGTTTGATAACATGATGACTTTATGTGTGCGTTGTTAGCTTTCTCGGGGATGCACCCGCACCAAATTCGCACGATTGTTTAGTTTACAATAATCTGCCCTACCAAACATATTGCCTGGCGCATTGCGGTTGTCATGTGTATACAAAGACAAGATATGCGGGCCGGAGCAATCAGTAAAGTCACAGATTCTTCATCCATATATATTTGCTCCGACACATTAGTTGATTGCACGCGCGTCTGTACCGCGCGTCTCCAAAGTCTTACGTGAAATGCTTCGTAAACATTGGACCGAAAAAATCCTCGTGCCATGTGACATGTGACATCCTGCTCGGAAGTGGTTCGTTTTATATGACAGCCACTAAATAATTTTTATGACACATTATGCGCCGGTTGCGTGTGCATGTAGGTGTGTGTGTGCGTGTGTTGGTGCGTGCGCGTGTGCGTGTGCGCGCGCGTGTGCGTGTATGTGGTTGTGTCGTGTGTGGTGTGTGTGTGTGTGTGTGTGTGTGTGTGTTGCGTGTGTGTGCGTACGTGTCTGTGTATATGGTGCTGTCTGCGGTGTCGTTGCGTTGTATGTGTGTGTGCGTGCGCGCGCGCGTGTGTACGTGTGTGTATAGGTGTGTGTGTGCGTGTGCGTGCGCATGTGTGTGTGTATGTGTGTGTGCGTGCGCGCGCGCGTGTGTACGTGTGTGTGTATAGGTGTGTGTACGTGTGTGTGTATAGGTGTGTGTACGTGTGTGTGTGTATGTGTGTGTGTGTGCGCGCGCGCGCTTGTGTACGTGTGTGTGTATAGGTGTGTGTGTGTGCGTGTGTAATCCGCGTTGTTTTATTTATTCATTTACTTACTCCTAACCAATCACGATGCCGCCGCTTAGTACGTTCTATTGTTTATTGCATGGCAACGGCGCTGCGTACATCCGGTTCACATGTTCATCCGGTATTTCAGATTGACGGAAGGTTTCCCGCTGTCGCTGTCGCCCGCACGCGCCTTTCATTATCCAAACCCGGCTTCACGTACGACCCTTGCTCCACCTTACTCCGCTTCGACAGATCTCATCAAAATTCGTGAGCTGCTCACAGCCGAGGGGCCGGGCTAGCAGCTCGATGTATTTGACAATCCGTGTACGTTTCGCGATTTGTTTTAACGAAAACGTTCATTTTTCTATATTTGTTTTCCGTTTTCTCGTGAAAGCCTTTATCGGCTAAGAACAGTGTCTGAACCCATCACTCACGCTGCGTTGTCACATGCTGCTCGGAAGCTGCCAATTGTGCTTCGCGTCGCAACCCTGTGCATTACTAGACGTGATGGGGGCAATGGGGGCAGACGCGGCGCTTCACGCCGTAGCCACGACACAGAGCATCAGCGAGAAAAGCATTCAACTCTCGGTGATCATCGGTTGGGCCATTTCTAAGCCGCTCCGGTGTTGGTCTAAAACGAATTCAATAATAACTTGAATTGAAAGCATTTGGGGTTAGAAATCAGTCAACCGATCAGCCTAAGAAACAAGAAACCAACCAACCAACTAACCAATAAAAGAACTAAGCAACTAACAAACATCCAACCAACCAACTAACCAACCAACTAGCCAACGTACCAACCAACCAGTCAATCAATCGACTAATTGACTCATCGATCGAATAATCGACCAATTAAAAAACAAAACAATAAAACTAGTTATCAAGCAGTAAATCAAGCTATATATCAAGCTAATATCATTATTTTGGTAATCAAATTTCATTAATTAATAAATCAATTAGGTTAATTGGTTTAATATAGTTTAAGCAGTCAGTCATTTAAATGCACGCGTACACGTGTGCCAAACCTACAATTTAATGATTAAAATGTTATAAATGCTTTTAGCGTGCATAAAATTACATTAGGTGTCACGTGTGTAACTAAGTAACACTGGAATATACTGTTGACACAGAGCAAACATACATGTTGAATATCACCGGCTCTTGGGTAAAGAGTATTCAGATCTGAGGGAGGAAATGATGACAAATAGAACACACACAGACTCTCTATCTCTCTCTCACATGCACGCGCGCACACAAAACACACACACACACACACAACATACATACCACGCGGCCCACACACACACACACACACACACACACCACACCACCCACACACACCACACAACACACAAAACACACACAACCAACCAACACAATCACACACACCACCAACCAATACACATACATAAAATCCACGAATCGAAACCCATACGATCATACTACCACAATAAAAACAATTACAAAACAAAAAAGAACAACACACACACACACCAAAAAGACCAACCAAAAACAAACACGCGCAACGACACACCACACACGCCACACACCACACACACACACACACACACAACAACAACACACCACACCACACACACACACACACACACACACACACACACACACACACACATACCAACAAAACAACACACCACACACAACACATCACACACACACACACAACACACACACCACAACAACACACACACACCACACACACACACACACACACACACCGACACACACACACACATCACCACTACACACACACACACACACACACACACACACACAACACAACCACACACACCCACCACACACAACACACACACACACACCAACCCACACACACACACATAAAAAACCTAAATAAATCAAAAATAGAACCTTAACTACCAAGATAAAGAATAAAAATTAAAATCCCCAACAACCAAAAACACACACACCCACCAAAAAAAAAAAAACAAAGAATATTAACCAACACTACCAAAGAAATTAACTCCTCATTAAATACAGTCAATTCCCATAAAAAAACAAACACCATAAAACTACATTCAACATTAATTAAGAAAAAATAATAAATAAAAAAACAAGCAATACATATTACACTTAATCCGAAAACAAACCAACACATATAACTAACGCAAAAACTAACAACAACATAAAAACAATCGAACCTGAACACAACCCACCAACTACATAACAACCCAAAACTCCACACCCCACGCAAGCAGCACAGGACACTACACACATCACCATGCCCGAACCACCGTAAAAACCATTAGCCCCACCCGCAGCTACTACACAATACAAACAAATCTACGCACACCATCCTCCCACACCCTTCGTTGCCTATCTGTCTATGGTCGCCCACCCACAACTCCACCAACGACTAACAACCGTCAACCCTGACATCATATGAAAATAAGACACAAAATTAATTATTAATCACCTAACTAAATTATATTACCATCTGATTTACCTATCACAAAAGTCATCCTACCTTTAAATTACACCAGCCCAGAACCACGTCAATCCTCCCTCACGATCCTATCATTTTTTCTTCATCAAGAATCCATTTAAATTACAATTTTACCTGATCTTTGAAAACCCACGTTACTATCAACTAAACCTTTCCAATAATTTACATTAATCAATTTAATAATCTATATTAAAAATTAATTAGATTCCATACATCGTAAATAACCTAACCCTCTCCTGTTACCGTGTTCCCTTTATGTCCTCTCCTAATCTCTTCTCTCCCCCTCCTCTCTCCCCCTCCCCTTCCACTCATCCCTCATCTGTCGTCTCCTCTTTCTATCTATCTTCCTCCCTCCTCCTCCTCCTCTCCTCTCTCCCCCCCCCCCTCCTCTCTCTCACCTCATCCTCCTCATCTCCATCCCTCCCCTCTCTCTTCTCTCTCTCTTTCTATCCATCTATCCTTACCTCTATCTCAACCCACCCTCTCACCATCTTCCCTTTTCCCCCCTCTCTCCTCCTCCTCTCTCCTCTCTCTCTCTCCCTCACTCCCACCCTCCCTCAAACACACCATCAACTCAATCTCCCTCTCTCTCCTCCTCAGATACCAACTGCCCTTTCTGTCTAACCTACAACAACCATTAAAACCTTTTATTCCGTATATACGTCTTAAACGTCCGAACATCCCCTTCTCAAACTCATATCATAAATATACAATTACTCAAAAACATCCTTCATTAAAAAAATAAATATGAATAATCACATTTTTTTAAAAACAATTCATTTTCACAATAATAACCATTTCAACATTTCCACCATCACAATAAATATACCTTTATCTCTCCCACTAAACCCAATACTTAAAAATAATTTTAAAAGTCACTTCATTTTCCCAAAACTCTTCACCTCACTCACATCACACCCAACACAACATACACACCACACACCTCCACCCACCCACTTCACTCACACGCACAACCAACTCCCACACACTCCACTCCTCCCACCTCTCTCACGACCTCACACACACACCGCCAACATACACACCACCTCGCAACCTCCCCACCACGTCATACTCACCACCTCACACACACACCACACACACACACACACACACACACAACACACACACCACACTACACAACACAATCAACACCACACACACAAACACACAAACACTTATCCTGTAGTTTTGTAAAATTAAATATTAGTTATTTAATATGCTGGTGTAAGACGTCCCATTTGTCTTAGTTGGATTTTAGTTATTACCATAATTATTGCGAGTTCCGTACATGTGAATGAAGCAAACCAGTCGTGAGATAAAACCATTATTGATTAGCGAGGCCGAAGGGTTGGCTACAAGGGAAACAAGCAGAAGACGTGGACGGGGAGAATTCTGTATAGGAATGTTAGAGATCGCGTAGGTTGGAGGGTCTAGGGAGGTTAGAGTGCTGAGTTGGTGGTGTAGTTACGTTAGTTATAGATGACATGCGGGAAAAAGGCAGGAGGGGGCGCGTGGGCCGCACCGCCCACGAACCCCGGCCCCCCGCTTATTTTTAGTTATATTATTCGTTGCTGGTCACGTAACGTTAGGCTGGAAGATTGGGGAACATCTGCGATTTAGAGGCTATCGGGCTTTACTTTAAGCCAGCCGCAGGTCTAAGGTTGGGTCAGCATGTTTACATCTTGAATGAATTAATGTACGTCTGTATTGTTTAGAAATACGGTGAGGATTTCTTTGGATAGGTAGTGTGCGTGCAGCTAAAATGTAGGAGAGAGAGCTTTTAGTTCATTACTTTAGTTTATGCAGCGAATTTGTGAGTGCAATAGTGATTGTAAACATACGGTAGATGAGTCAAATGCCCTATTGTGTACCGAAAACCAGGCGGACGTAATCTGTAGTAGAAAGGCGGGGGGTTTAGCGAATGTGGGGGGTGAGGTGATAATTGTTGATGGGGGGTGAGTGTGGTGAGTTGTGGATGTGGGGGGTGGGTGTGGTATGTGTGTGTGTGGTGTTTGTCGGGGGTGTGTGTTGGGTGGAATGATTAATATGGTATAGCGTGGTGTGTGTGATATGTTGTATGGGTGTGTGGGTTATATGTACGTGTAATTGTGATGTGTCGTGTGTGTGTGATAATTAATTGATGTTGTGTGTGTGTGTGTGTGTGTGTGGTGTGTTAGTGTGTATGTGTTGTGTGTGTGTGAGTGCGTGTTGGTAGTGGTAAGTGGGTGTGTGATGTGGTGGTGTGTGTGATGTGTGTGTATAGGGTGTGTGTAGAGATCTAGTGGGGAGGAGAGAGGGGGAGTATTGTGTTTTGTGTGTGTGTTTTGTGTGTGTGTGTGTGTGTGTGATGTGTGTGTGGTGATTGTAGTGCACGTGAGTGTGGTGTTGGGGGAGAGAGGGGCGTGTGTGTGTGTGGTGTGGGCGTGTGTGTAATGTGTGTATGTGTGTTGTGTGTGTGTGTGTGTATATATATGTGTGTGTGTGTGTGTGTGTGTTGTGTGTGTGTGTGTGTAGTGTGTGTGTGTCGTGGTAGTGTGAGGAGTGTGTGTGTGCGGTGTGGGTGATGTGATAATGTGTGGATGTGTGTGTGTGTGTTGTGTGTGTGTGGGATGAGGGTGTGTATGGGTTGTGTGGTGTGTTTCGTGTGTGTGTGTGTGGTGTGTTGTGTGTGCGCGCGTGAGAGTGTGTGTAGTGGTGTGTGTGTGGTGTGTGTGTTGGTTGTGTGTGTGTGTGCATGCATGAATGTAGTGGTGTGTGTGTGTGATGTGTGCGTATGGTAAGTGTGATGGGTAGGAGGAGAGGGCAGTGTGATGCTGGTAGTAGTGTGGGTGTGCTGTGTAAATGTTGTGTGAATGTGTGTGTGTGTATGATGTGTGTAAAATATATTTAGTAGTGTGGGTGTGGTGTGTGTGTGTGTGTGTGTGGTGTGTGTGTGTGGTGTGTGTGTTGTGTGTGTGTGTGTGTGTGTGTGGTGTGATGCGTGTGTGTGTGTATTGTGTTGTAGTAGTGTGGTGGTGTGTGTGATGTATAAGTAGTGTAGGTGTGTGTGTGTGGCGTGTGTGTGTGTGTGTGTGTGTGTGTGTGTGTGTGCGCGTAGCGTGTGTGTGTTAGATGTTTGTGATGTGTGTGGTGTGATGTGTGTGTGTGTGTGCGCGATGACAAAATAGTTGATTGTAGGTGGATGTGTGTGTGCTGGTGTATGTGAATTGTGCATAGAATAAGCAAATGACTAATAAAATAAACAGGGATGGATATGAAGTTTGGTGTAAGAAGAAGAATAGACAATGCGAAAATGTGTAAGTCCAACGTAGAAATGGTGTCCAAGGTGATACGATAGACGTCGTGACACGCACGTATATGATGTGAAGGCAACAATATAATGCTGGAAAACACTTGCGATAGGTAGTGACGTCACAGCGATAAATTCGCTTCCGCCATGTTGCACGGCTGCCGATGATCAGCCATTTTGTGACGTCATGCTTGCACGATTAACGCTCCGCATTCCGTGTACACTGCGCACGCGATCGCCCCGTGTACGGAGATTCCTACTGGTCAAAAACGTTCTCCGAGACGAAAGCCTCTATAGATGAAGCGTATAGCCACCGGGATTACGGCCTGCCTGCTATAGTCTGTGACGCAGACAGACACGGATTCCTGCACAATCGAGCGAAAGCAATTCGCGAGAACGGCGCAATTAGGGAGAACTTGCGCAGTTCACGTGACATCGGGAATTATCAGTGCAGGTGAAGTCTAAGGCACTGACATCAAGTGGGAGAAACGCCGCCGAGCCAACGTATAATGGGTTCAGGTCTGTCGAGCACGCATGCACAGCTTTGTACGATACGGTTAAAGCGCCTTGATTGCCTTCACTGTGGACCTTTCCCGCCTGCCATTCCCGCTAGCTATAAAACGGGAGATTTTTTTTCTGGCGGAGATACAGTGACATAGCCTGCTACGTGACTGTGTAGTCAACTACTATGAATCGCTTCTAGAGCAGTGATACACTATAGTTCGACGATATGGACTCTCATCTGATCGTCGACTCGAATGCAGTAAAGTCGTGAATATGCTCATGCCGAAATATCAGGCTCACGTGGACGTCCGACATCTTGTCCACGTTACACACCGCCCACGGTGAACTCGTCGCCCACCACATTAGATTCAGTATATGCGAACCAATACCCTCACTAACTTCGTGGGTGCTCTTACGACACGGTGTCTTATAAAATACTATAGAGTCAGTGGTCCGCTTAATAGAGGCTTGCCACTTGTGCCTAGCTAGTACGCAGCTTTCGCACTCATATGTCTTGCACGTCTTAAGCGATAGTTAACACCATGTCAACACTGATACTCGTCGGCATGCTTGCGCTGTGCTGAGCTTTAGTACTTATAGCATCGCGTAACATGACTGCCTCAGGCCTATAGCACCATTGTCGCTGGAAGATAGCATCAAACAGCCGGTTCCTCCAAGTTCCCGACTAAAAAGATCGCTTACAAAACGCAAATGATCATGGGCTTTTTTAAACACTTATTTATGCTAGATGACCATCTCCCTAATCTTTTTGAACACCTTTCCACAACGTTACACAGTATTTATCCATTATTCCTCAAGTAAGCCTACTGGCAATTCATTTTGAAATGATGTGGCGATCGCAACCGCGTGCACGTCACTGGCTTGTATAATGCTGCACGCATAGCTGCCAGTGTTTTTGCGTACAATATCCGGTAACGTCAACGCGTGCGCACGCCATATCGTTGAAAATAAATTGCCAGTAGTGCTTACTTTGTGAATAAAAGGATAAAAGTACATGGTGTAGATTGTGTAAAGTGTTCAAAAGATAGGTGAGATGTCCACGTAATTAGATTAAGTGTTATAAAAAGCCCGATCATTTTGCGTTTGTAAAGGCGATTTTCGTGGAAACTTTGGGAAGCGTGTTTGATGCTATTTCCAGCTAAAATGTGCTATAGGCCCCTGGCGGGCAAGTCATGTACGCGGCTATAGGTACCTAAAGCTAGCTGTGCTCTGCATCATGTGCCATAATGCGTTAGCAGCTGATAGTATCTCCTACGACCGAAAATGACGATGGACGATGGCAATAAATGCGATGATGACGAATGACGAGACAGATGTGCGGGCGATAACGATGGCGGTGACGGTGCCGATCGAATGACAATAGTATGACGATGACGATGACGATGACGATGACGATGAAATGACATAATGACTAATGACAAATGGACAATGACAATTCCGATGACTATGACGATAACGATGACGATTGTCAATGGACCGATGACAATTGCGATGACTGTGACGAATGACTACCACTGCCGTGATGACGTTGACGATTTTGTCGCGTCGGCCCGCCGCGCACGGGAACTGACGGATATGAAAACAAGGGCGACTTCGTTCTTTCCTCTCGCGTTGCGGAGGCACACGGCAGCGATCTCTCATCAAATATGCATGAGCGATGCGTGAGTGTGTGCGTGACGTGGGGTGGAGAGCGCGCCAGCTGGAGGCGCCAGGAGAGGCACACGAAGATAAATATTAAGAGTTTGGGCGCTTAGCTAACGGCCCAGGGGAATAGTCTTCACAAAGAGCGGAAGCACACGGACGTAAGAGTGAATTTTTCATTTTCAGCTCGCCCCCCGCACCTTCTCGGCTGCTGTTAGAGAAAAGAGCAACGCTGGCTAGCAGGCAGCGGCAGTAGCATCATTCATTATCTTGCCATCATCAATCATCATCAACCATCATCATCATCATCCTCATCATTATCCGTCCTCATCATCATCATCATCATCATGCATCATCTGCAGCAGTAGCATTAGAATCCTCGCCTTCGCCTCATAACGCATCACGATCATCTCTCTCTGGCAGGCCGGCATCAGTAGCATCATCATATCATCATCAATCTCATCATCGTTTTCATCATCATTGATCATCATCGTCATTCATCATCATCATCCATCATCATCACACCACGCAGCAGGCAGGCAGGCAGCAGGCAGCAGGCAGCAGCGCGGTAAATGAATTTAATTGCGGATAACGCAGCGAAATTAATTTCATGCAGCCTCGGGTTTTTGTTTCGCTGTCCCATCCGGACGTATCGGTGTCATTCTATAACAAGACGATGCATGACGCGCTGTGAGAATGCAAACCAGGAACAGGCGCATCATCTGCAGTCACGTGTGCCAAAGGGCTGTGCAGATGCAGCAAGGGTGCGTGTGCACAGAAGGGTGTGCGTGCACGCGGGGTGTGCCGTGCACGCGGGGTGTCTGCACGCGAGGGTGCGTGAACGCGGGGTGTGCGTGCAAGCAAGGGTGTGCGTGGCACCGGGTGTGCGTGCACGCAAGGGTTTTTGGTGGGCGGCATGCACGCGGGGGTGTGCGTGGCACGATCAAGGTGGTGGGCATGCACGCGGAGGGTGCGTGTAGCGCAAGGGTCCAAGAGCGTGATAATGACAAACGTATATTGCGTATATTGACGACAAAACGTATATTGACGTATATTGACGAGCCAACGTATATTGACAAAATATATAATGAGCAAGCGTATATTTGTCATTATACGCCTCCTAAAGGGTGTGGGCATGCCACGCCGGGGGTGTTCGTGCCACGCAAGTGTGGCGTGTACGCCAGGGTGCGCATGCACGCGGGGGTGTGCGTGCACGCAAGGAGGTGCGCATGCCGCGCAGTGTGTGCGTGCACTCGATGTGGCTGTACGCGGGGTGTGCGTGCGCACGACAGGGAGTGTACGTGCAGCGCCCGTGCGTGCTCCACTGATGTGTCGGCAGTCAGACGTCCGTGCAGTAATTTATTCGAAATAGCAATTCTGCACAATTTTCCAATGAATGGTACTATTTACGAAAAAAATTGCCAATCACACCTTGAATTGGCTTTTGGCGGCCGCTTGGCAGACACCTCGTCTAACACTTCATTTCCAACAGCGACCTTAATACCACATAGATAGAAACTGATAATTGAAAACTGGCTTAGAAATATGCAGTCTCATAGACTACCGCGCGTTGGTCCCTCTTGCTGTGCGATACGCTGTGTCCTTTCGGGCCGTTCGTTTCCTCTATGCATTTTATAAAGGCCAATTATCGAACCTCATATCTAACCCGTGACAAAATGTTTCAGAACGGGCGGAAAAAAAAAAATACAACACCTAGATGAACCCAACGAAGCAAATTGCAGATTGATTTGCAAATGTATTTGTTAGAAGCGAGCTGCTTAAGCAAACGCCGCCGTGGAATTCGATGCCGTAAGGCCTCGTAAAGATAGAGCTCGCAATAGAACTTCTGTACATTAAAGAGTATCGAAGACATCGACATAGAGAGAACTACTGCAATGCCCTCCATTATATTATAGCAGATTATATTATATGTGAGATAGGGTGGCCACATAACAGATTATATTATATGTGAGATAGGGTGGCCACATAACAGATTATATTATATGTGAGATAGGGTGCCACAAATAAAAGATTAATTATATGTGAGATAGGGTGCCACATAGCAGATTATATATATGTGAGATAGGGTGGCCACATAGGCAGATTATATTATATGTGAGATAGGGTGGCCACATATCAGATTGGATATTATCATGTGAGATAGGGTGGCCACATAGCAGATTATATTATATGTGAGATAGGGTGGCCACATAGCAGATTATATTATATGTGAGATAGGGTGGCCACATATCAGATTATATTATATGTGAGATAGGGTGGCCTACAATATCCAGATATATTATGATGGAAGATAGGGGTGGCCACATATCAGATTATATTATATGTGAGATAGGGTGGCCACATATCAGATTATATTATATGTGAGATAGGGTGGCCACATATCAGCTTATATTATATATATGTGAGATAGGTTGACTACATAGTCTTTTATATTATATATATGTGATCGGGTGACAACATAGCAGATTATATTATATGTGAGTTAGGGTGTATTATTATGTGACATAGGGTAGGGTGACTACATAACAGCTTATATTATAATTGAGATAGAATGACTTATAATACAACTTATATCAACTTATAATACATGTGATATAGGGTTTTTAAATATATGAGTCAGGGTCCATAATATGTGAAATTGGGTTTATAATAAGTGATAAAGTGCTAGTAATATGTGGAATATAGTTTATATTCTGTGTGTTCGGACTTATTACACGCTGGTGAAATTTCGCAAAGAAAATGATGAATACATTTTTTTCTCCGTATATTAAAAATATAATGTATTCGTATGTCGTTATGCAAAATATTCTTGTAAATAATTAATGATTAAATGACGCGCAATTTTAAACGATGTCTGTGTATGCGCTGAGTGATGCGAGCGGGTATTCAATAGCGCCCTCTCGCTCTCTCTTTCTCGCTCTCTTTCTATCTCTCTCGTTCTCTCTTTTTTTTCTCCATCTCTTTCTCTCTCTCTCCATCTCTCTCTCTCTCTCTCTCTCTCTCTCTCTCTCTCTCTCTCTCTCTCTCTCTCTCTTGCTCGCTCTCGCTCCCTCTTTCTCTCCTTCTCTTGCTTCCTCTCCCACTATATCTCTCTCGCTTTCTTCTTACACCTCTCTCTCTCTCGCGCGCGCGCTCTATCTCCCTATTTCCTTATCTCTCTATATCTCCCTATCTCGCTATATATATATCTACTTCCTACTCGCAGCCTGCGCTTCTTATTCTAACGAGTGACATTTATTTATCCATGCGAGCTCCTGATTGAATCCATAAATCATTCCGCTCGTGACGTATAACGTCGAACTGCGTGTGATTACATTCGTCATCTTGCTGCCTGGAATTCTACTGCATCCCCAGCATCCTCTCCCTTTCTGCTGCATCCAACGTGTTCTTCGGTCCGCGGTTTCCTTGACTACCTGCTACTGCATCATCAGCATCCTCTCTCATTCTGCTGCATCCAACGTGTGCTTCGGTCCGCGGGTTCCTTGACTACCTGTTAGTGAATCCCGAGGATCCTCTCTCGCAGTGTCTTACACGCGACAGCTGGGCGTGATGATGTGTAATGGACGAACACCCTCCGATAGCATCCACGCAGCTTCCCATTAAGGCGGTACAATACGCAGTCATCTCTGTCTTACCGTCCGCACTCTTTATCCTCTGCTGCACCAATAATCTTGCGCTGCACCCATTATCCTGTTCTGCACCCATTATAATGTGCTGCTCTATTTATCCTGTACTGCACCATTTATCATGTGCTACACTATATATCCTGTGCTGCACCCATCACCCTGTGCTGCACCCCATTATCCTGCGCTGCACCATTTATCCTGTGCTGCACTATTTATCATGAACTGCACCCATTATTCTGTGCTGCTCCATTCATCTTATGCTGCACTTTTTTATCCTGTGTTGCACCAATTATCCTGTGCTGCACCAATTATCCTGTGCTGCACCAATTATCCTGCGCTGCATCCATCATCCTGCGATGCACCTTTTTATCCTGTGCTGCACCCATTATACTGCGCTGCATCCATCATCCTGCGCTGCACCATTCATCCCAGCTATGGCAGCACGCGTGCTACAATAGGTGGCGCTCGTTCCTTGGTCGTATTGGGTGCCTGTCGGGCACTGACCGGTGACAGCGTGCATGAATAATCACCTCTCATGTGCCGCTGCCACTGCCGCCGCCACTGCCGTGCAAGTTGCACGAGTTGGAATAAATAATGGATGCTGCAAAAGTAATTCGGTTTGTTTCGCGCGTCGCAAGTGGGACGCCGAGAATTTTCCTAACGGGCGCGAAATTGAGTGTATTGTAATATCATAATTGATTAGCCCTGTTGCCGGCGACAAAAACATACCACTTGATGGAATATTAATGTCTCGCTTCATGTAGATGTTCGAGAAGGGAGAACGCAATGCCGGCGCCAGCACGAGAGCTATGGGACTATTCATAACTATAGTAACCGTAGCCTGACGAACTTGAATTTTTTTTTTAAGTTTCTCGTAAATAATTTTGTTTAGCGCGATGCGAATGAAAACGTCCACCGCGTCGGCAATGAGCCCACGTGACAACTAACGTAGTTATATAGCAGACGTGAAATAGATAGAGATATACGCAAACAGAGAGAAAGCGAGAGGGGGTTACTTATAAATAGATAGATAGAGAGAGAGCGAGAGAGCGAGAGAGAGTGAGAGAGAGAGAGAGAGATAGACGCTGGGGCGAAAGACAAAGAAAGAGAAAAGAAAGAGACACGTGGAGAGGAGTAGAGATAGAGATAGAGAAAGAGAGAGAGAGAGAGAGAGGAAAGAATGGGAGAGAGAGAGAGCGGAGGGAGGGAAGGAAAGCATGTATCTGTTCGTGCGTGCGTGTACGTACGTATGTGTGCTAGCAGGATCGTAGAAAAGAGAGACTGCTAGCCACGAGTGTTTTTTGCATCACTAAGCTGTCATCATCTTCCCATCAGCTCCGCATCACGCTAACGACGTCACTCATAGACACTGGTAATCGCAGCGTCACGTGATACCCTCATCAGCAGCAGGTGATCGACTAACTCATTAGCTGATCATCGACTAATCAACGCGACAGCTACGTCACAGCATATCAGTGACAATGCCTCACGGGCGCGGTGCAGCTAACCTACATAACCCGATCCCGCTAAGTGCCATCGTCATTAGCTTTTTTGTCGCATATAATATACGCGCGTATAGACTTGCGAGCACGCGCGTACGCGAGGAAGCATATACGCACGCACGCTCGCACCGCATCTATGCACGTAAACGATTAACACGGGTCTACGCACGCACACGAACACGCACGCACGCTCGCGCCACATATATGCACGTAAAAGATTACCATGGGCCTACGCACGCGCGCACGCACGCACGCACAAGCACGAATGCAGGTACCCGGGCACATTAGCGACGCATGCATTATCGGATATAACTCGCTATAGCACGTCATCATCACACGTTGAACCGACACGTCAGTGACGGCGTGCCAACATCATCGCATGCAAATCCCCCCTCTTCCCCCCCTCCCCACATACCTCAACCTCCTCTATCTTCTCCATCATGGCTTCACTCGCCTATGTGAGCGACTGCATTAACTCTTGTCTGATGAAGCCCGACGCGTGACGTCACGCGTGTCATCCGGCGCTGTGATCGCGGTCGTCAGTGAGCCGAGCACTTATGGAGATCGAGAGAGCGCGCCGACATAACTTGCCTTTCCCGCGTCACATCATTACGCGACGAATCTATGACGCGCTCTTATATAATAATGATATTCCTGTAGAGAGAGAGAGAGAGAGAGAGAGATGGGGTGCGCGTATAGCCGGCCGTAATTAAGCCAATTATATATCACGCTACGTGCTGTGTGCATGCGTGCACGCACGCTACGAGCTGTGTGCATGCGTGCACGCACGCTACGTGCTGTGTGCATGCGTGTTGCAGCAGTATATGATGTGAAGCAACAATAATGCTGGAAAACCTGCGATAAGGTAGTGACGTCACAGCGGATAAATTCCTTGCCATGTTGTCACGGCTGCCGATGTTCAGCCATTTTGTGACGTCATGCTTGCACGATAACGCTCGCATTCCGTGTACATGCGCACGCATCGCCCCGTGTCCGAGATTCCCTTATCTGTCAAAAACGTTCATCCGAGAGAAAGCCTCTATGATGACCGTATAGCCACCGGGATTACGGCCTGCCTCTATAGTCTGTGACCGACAGACACGGATTCCTCACAATCAGCGAACCAATTCCGACGGCGCAATTGGCTTGCTCAGTTCACGTGACATCGGGAATTATCAGTGGCAGGTGAATCTAAGGCACTGACATCAATGGGGAACCCGCCGCAGCCAAGGCTATAATTGGGTCAGGTCGGCACGCATGCCACAGCTTTACGATACAGTTAAAGCCCTTGATTGCCTTCACTGTGTGACCTTTCCCCCTGCCATTTCCCTAGGTATAAACGGAGAGATTTTTTTCTGCGGGAATAAGTGGACATAGCCTCCTGCTACGTGAAGTGTAGTCAACTACTATGAAATCGCTTCTAGAGCAGTGATACACTATAGTTCGATGTATGGATCTCATCGACTCGTCGCTCGAATGCAGTAAGTCCGTGATATTCTCAATGCCGGATATCAGCTCACGTGACGTCCGACATCTTGTCCACGTACACCCGCCCACGTGACTCTCGCCCACCAATTAGATTCAGTATATGCCGAACACAATATACGCCTAAGCTCAGACTTCGTGGGTGCTCTTACGACACGGTGTCTTATAATATATATAGAGTAGTGTCCGCTAATAGAGCTTGCCACTTGTGCCTAGCTAGTACGAACGGCTTCGCACTCATGTCTTGCACGTCTTAGCGATAGCTTAGAACCATGTCACACTGATAGCTCGTCCGGCACTGCTGCGCTGTGCTTAGCTTTAGTACTATAGCCCGCGTACATTGACTGCCTCAGGGCTATAGCACATTGTCAGCTGGAAATAGCATCAACACCGGTTCCCAAAGTTCCCACAAAAAATCGCTTTACAAAACGCAAAATGATCGGGCTTTTTAACACTTATTTATCTACATGGACATCTCACCTATCTTTTTGAACACTTTCCACAACTTTACACCATGTATTTATCCATTTATTCCTCAAAGTAAGCACTACTGGCAATTCATTTTGAAATGATGTGGCGATCGCACGCGTGACGTCACTGGCATTGTATATGCATGCACCATAGCTGCCATGTGTTTTGCGTACATATCCGGTAACGTCACGCGTGCGCACGCCATATCGTTTGAAAATGAATTGCCAGTAGTGCTTACTTTGTAGAATAAAAGGATAAATACATGGTGTAAAGTTGTGTAAAGTGTTCAAAAAGATAGGTGAGATGTCCACGTAGATAGATAAGTGTTAATAAGCCCGATGATCATTTTGCGTTTTGTAAAGCGATTTTTCGTGGAAACTTTGGGAACCGGTGTTGATGCTATTTCCAGCTGACAATGTGCTATAGCCCTGCGGCAGTCAATGTACGCGGGCTATAGTACTAGAGCTACGCTGTGCTCTGCACATGTGCCAATAATGCGTTAGCAGCTGATAGTATCTCCTACGACGAAAATGACGATGACGATGGCAATAACAATGACGATGGCGATGACGATGACGATCACGATGGCGATGGCGATGACGATGACGATGGCGATGGCGATGGCGATGA
>NW_014577553.1:97284-97754 GCF_000485595.1 Priapulus caudatus | reverse complement strand
TGCACGCACGCTACGAGCTGTGTGCATGCGTACACGCACGCTACGAGCTGTGTGCATGCGTACACGCACGCTACGAGCTGTGTGCATGCGTGCACGCACGCTACGTGCTGTGTGCACGCGTACACGCAAGCTAGGAGCTGTGTGCATGCGTGCACGCACGCTACGTGCTGTGTGCATGCGTACACGCATGCTACGTGCACGTACATGTGCAGGTGCTATTCTTACTATCTGTGTCGGGGATTACACGAGCCGTCTTCAATGTTGTACTGCGTTTTAGACACCTTGTAAAATAGGGGGGAAAAAGTTTCCATAAACGTGAATCGATATATGCAGTTCGACGGTTCGAAGTGCAGTTTATTAGTATATCAGTGTTCGCATGAGTTCAGCATGCAGCAATTTATCTATTTTCATCTCTCTCTCTCTCTCTCTCTCTCTCTCTCTCTCTCTCTCTCTCTCTCTCTCTCTCTCTC
>NW_014577553.1:94612-97259 GCF_000485595.1 Priapulus caudatus | reverse complement strand
AAAACCATAGCTGCCATGTGTTTTTGCCGTACATTATCCGGTAAACGTCACGCGTGCGCACGCCATAATCGTTGAAAATGAATTGCCAGTAGTGCTTACTTTGGAATAAAAGGAATAAGATACATGGTGTAGTCATGTGTGAAAGTGTTCAAGAAGATTAGTGAGATGTCCACGTAAATAGATAAGCTGTTATAAACAGCCCGATCATTTTGCGTTTGTAAAAGGCGATTCTTCGTGGAACTTTGGAACGCAGTGTTTGATGCTATTTCGGGCAGCGTAGACAAGTGTGCTATAGCCCGCGCGGGCAGGTCAATGTGATCGCGGGCGGTATAGGTACTAAAGCTAGCTGTGCTCTGCACATGTGCCATAATGGCGTTAGCAGCTGATATGTATCTCCTACGCAAGCGAAAATGACGAACTGACGATGGCAATAACAATGACGATGGCGAATGACGATGACGATGGCGGTTACGGTGCCCGAATCGAATGACAAAGTATGCGATTGACGATGACGATGACGATGACGATGATGATGATAATGACAATGACAATGACAATGACAATTTCGATGACTATGACGATAACGATGACGATGTCAATGACGATGACAATTGCGATTGACTGTGACGATGACGATGGCGATGACGTTGACGATTTTGTCGCGTCGCCGCCGCGACGGAACTTGACGGATATGAAAACAAGGAGGCGAGCTTCGTTCGTTTCTCTCCGGTTGGCGAGCACACGGCAGCGATCTCTCATCAAATATGCATGAGCGATGTGCGTGAGTGTTGCGTGGCGTGGCGTGGAGAGCGCGCACGCTGGACGCGGCAGGAGAGCAGCACGAAGATAAATATTAGAGTTGGCGCTTACTAACGGCCCGGGGGAAGTCTTCACAAAGAGCGGAGAGCACACGGACGTAAGAGTGAATTTTCATTCACCCCCCACCCTTCTCGGCTGCTGTTAGAGAAAAGACAACGCTGGCAGCAGCAGCAGTAGCATCATCATTATCTTCATCATCATCATCATCAACATCATCATCATCATCCTCATCATTATCCTCCTCATCATCATCATCATCATCATCATCTGCAGCAGTAGCATTAGAATCCGCCTTCGCCTCATAACCATCATCATCATCATCCTCTGCAGCCGCAGCAGTAGCATCATCATCATCATCATCATCATCATCATCGTTTTCATCATCATTATCATCATCGTCATTATCATCATCATCATCATCATCATCACCACCACCAGCAGCAGCAGCAGCAGCAGCAGCAGCAGCAGCAGCGCGGTAAATGAATTTAATCGGATAACGCAGCGAATTAATTTCATAGCGTCGGTTTTTGTTTCGCTGTCCCATCGGACGTATCGGTTGTCATTATATACAAGACGTGCATGACGCGCTGTGAGATGCCAAACCCAGGACAGCGCCATCATCTGCAGCACGGTGTGCAAGGGTGTGCGCGCACGCAAGGGTGTGCATGCACGCGGGGGTGTGCGTGCACGCAAGGGAGCGCATGCACGCATGGTGTGCGTGCACGCGGAGGGGTGCGTGCACGCAGGGTGTGCGTGCACGCAAGGGTGTGTGTGCACGCAAGGGTGTGCGTGCACGCGGGGGTGTGCGTGCACGCGGGGGTGTGCGTGCACGCAAGGGTGCGCATGCACGCGGGGGTGTGCGTGCACGCAAGGTGTGCATGCACGCGGAGGGGTGCGTGTACGCAAGGGTCAAGAGCGTATAATGACAAACGTATATTGACGTATATTGACGACAAACGTATATTGACAAAATATATAATGACAAGCGTATATTTGTCATTATACGCTCCTGAAGGGTGTGCATGCACGCGGGGGTGTTCGTGCACGCAAGGTGTGCGTGTACGCAAGGGTGCGCATGCACGCGGGGTTGTGCGTGCACGCAAGGATGCGCATGCACGCAGTGTGTGCGTGCACTCGGATGTGTGCGTGTACGCGGGGTGTGCGTGCACGCAGGGGTGTACGTGCACGCTCCGGTGCGTGCTCTGTGTGTCGCAGTCAGAACGCACCGTCGCGTAATTTTTCGAATGCAATTTGCAAATTTTCAATGATGGTACTTTTACGAAAAAAATTGCCATCCACCTTGATTGCTTTTTTGCGGCCCGCTTTGCGACACTGTCTAAAACTTCATTTCCAAACCAGCGACTTAATACCACATAGATAGAAACTTAATTGAACTGGCTTAGAAATATGCAGTCTATAGACTGCCGCCGCGTTGTCACTTTGTGTGGATACGTGTGTCCTTTTGCCGTTCGTTTCCGTCTATGATTTTATAGCCAATTATGAACCTCATTCTACGTGAAAATGTTTCAGAAGGGCGGAATAAATAAAAAAAATTACACACACACAACGAAGCAAATTGCAATTATTTGCAAAGTAGTTTGTATAGGAAGCGAGCTGCTTAGAAACGCCGCCGTGGCAATTCGATGCCGTAAGGCCTCGTAAAGATAACTCGCAATAGACTTCTTGTACATAAAAGTATCGACATAGACATCGACATAGAGAGAAACTACTGCAATGCCCTCCATTATATTATACGTAAGTAAAATAGAGTGGCCATATAGCAGATTATATTATATGAGAGATAGGGTGGCCACATATCAGATTATAT
>NW_014577553.1:89468-93054 GCF_000485595.1 Priapulus caudatus | reverse complement strand
CAGACTTTGCGAGCACGCGCGTACCGCGAAGGAAGCATATTACGCACGCACGCTCGCACCGACATCTATGCACGTAACGATTAACAACGCGGTCTACCGCACGCACACGAACCGCACGACACGCTAAGCGCCATATTATATGCACGTCAAGAAGATTACCATGGGCCTATCGCACGCGCGCGACACGCACGCACGCCACACCGAACGAATGCAGGTACCGGGCGCACATTAGCGACGCATGCATTATCGATATAACTGTCGCTATATGCACGTCATCATCCACACTGTTTGAACGGACAGCGTCAGTGACGGCGTGCAACATTCCATCGCGATGCAAAGTCCCCCTCTTCCCCCCCTCCCGCTACCAAGATAGCCGTCAACCTCCTCTATCTTGCTCCATCATGGTTCACTCGCCTATGTGGAGCGGACTGAATTAACTCTTGTCTGATCGAAGCGACCGACGCTGACGTCACGGCGTGTCATCGCGGCGCTGTGATCGGCGGTCGTCAGTGAGCCGAGCAGCTTATGGAGATCGAGAGAGCGCGCCGACATAACTTGCCTTTCGCCGCGTCACGATCATAGCGCGACGAATCTATGACGCCGGCTCTTATATAATACATGATATTCCCTGTAGAGAGAAGAGAGAGAGAGATGAGATGGGGTGCGCGTATAGCGGGCCGTAATTAAGGCCAATTATATATCACGCTACGTGCTGTGTGCATGCGGTGCACGCACGCTACGGAGCTGTGTGCATGCGTGCAGCACGGCTACGAGGCTGTGATGCATGGGTGTACGCACGCTTACGAGCTGTGTGCATGCGTGCACGCACGCTACGAGCTGTGTGCATGCGTGCACGCACGCTACGAGCTGTGTGCATGCGTACACGCACGCTACGAAGCTGTGTGCATGCGTACACGACGCTACGAGCTGTGTGCATGCGTGCACGACCACGCGCTACGAGCTGGGTGTGCATGCGTGCACGCACGCTACGAGCTGTGTGCATGCGGGCACGCACGCTACGAGCTGTGCTGGCATGCTGTGCACGACACGCTGAGCGAGCTCGTGTGCATTGGCGTGCACGCACGCCGCTACGAGCGTGTGGCACGCGTACGCGGCACGCCTACGAGCTGTGTTGCCATGCGTACACGCACGCTACGAGCTGTGTCGCATGCCGTGCGACACACGCTACGGTGCTGTGTGCACGCGTACACGCCCCAGCTAGGCAGCTGCTGTGGCATGACGTGCACGACGCTACCGTGCCTGTGTGGCATGCGACACGCACATGGCCTACGTGCACCCATTACCCCACACGTCTTCAAAAGAAACTACCTAAAATAACCATAATACATACAACAAAAAACCCACAAGCAACCCAAATTTCGTATTCACCAAACACGCACCATACGCTCCCCACATGCCCACAACTCCGTTGCAGGTGCTATCTCCTTACTATCTGTCTCGGCGGTCTACACGAGCCGTCTTCAATGTCTGACTGCCGTTTTAGACTACCTTTGTAACAGATAGGGGGAAAAATTTCCATAAACGTGAAATCGTATATGCACTTCGACGCGATTCGCAAGTGCAGTTATGCTAGTATATCAGTGTTCCATGATTAGCATGCAGCAATTTATCTTTTCATCTCTCTCTCTCTCTCTCTCTCTCTCTCTCTCTCTCTCTCTCTCTCTCTCTCTTAAATATATAAATAAATATAAATATATATATATAATATGCGTGTGTGTGTATTCGTGCGTGCGTGCGTGCGTGCGCGCGCGTGTGTGTGTGTGTGCGTATGTACGAATGCATGTATGTATATGTGTGTCTACGTGCGCGCGTGCGTGCGTGCCTACTTGCGTGCGTGCGTGCGTGCGTGCGTGCGTGCGTGCGTGCGTGCGTGCGTGCGTGCGTCTGTCCGTCCGTGAGTGTGTGTGGGTCCGTCTCATTCTATCTGTCTTTTACTCGCCGACACGATGTTGGACTGAACATGGCTGTGAACATATGCTCTAGCACACACACAAACTATACACCCCGCATTGCTGTACGCGAACACGCGCTCGCCTATATATGTGCTATCAAATAATGTCCCTCATCCATCTTCCAGCGCCAACTCAAACAGACGATACGGTTTATATACGTGCATTATCGTCTGCATTGTGCCGCCTAGATATTTTTATGTGAATGTAAACGTTAACTCTATGCCCACTGCACGCACGCGCGCGCGCACACATCTGAAACCCCGCATCGATCCACTGCCACACAAAGACACCAGGCACAGGACGGTGGCACCGAACGAGGAGGGGGAAATGTGTGCGCTACGGAACAATGCCATAGAAATAGAGAGGAATCGCGGAAGGGGAAGAGAGGGAGGAGAAAGGGAGGGGGAGGAGATGCGAGGAAGGCTGCAGCTGCCGTAGTCATACTTAACAGATTAGTTAACAGATATGCTCTCAAGAATATTGATAAATAACTTGATAACTTTATGATGATAACGACGATGACGATACTAGAACTGAATCTGCTGCTGTTGTTGTTGTTGTTGTTTTTGATAATAATGATGATGATGATGATAATGACGATGGTGAAGACGACGATGATGATAATGTCGATATGATGATGATAATGATGTTGATGATGATGATGATGATGATGATGGTGGTGGTGGTGGTGGTAGTAGTGGTGGTGACGACGACGACGACGATGATGATGATGATAGTGATGATGTTGTTGTTGTTGTTGATGATGATGAGAATGATGGTGACGATGACGACGACAATGATGACGCTGATGGAACCGCTGCGATAGATCGAGTCCGCGATCGAGTGCGCGGGTGAACGTCAGCGAGCGACAACGAACCTCGGCGCTCGCTCGCTCGCGACTCAATTGCGTTTTCGAAACTCACGGCGTTATGAAGCGATTGGCGCGTCGCAGCATCGCCGCGCTCGCGCGCCTGTCGCGGCGCCAATCGAGTTAACTGTCGACATGCAGCCGACACCATCGCCAAGGTTCAAACTCTGGCCGACGCCCTGCTACCGTCGGCCGCCGCACCGAGAATCCTGCTCGCGCGTCGGTCCCGTAAGGCACGTGACCGCTATCGTGTCACGTGAGAGCCGGCCGACCGACTGAAGGCAAATTGAGCGCAATTTCAGCTGCTGTCGTTGTGACGGGATCTAGGAATCGCGAGAGAGGTTCGCGGGGATCAGGGTGGATGGGGTTAGACGGGGATCGCTTGCCGGACGTACGATGTTCGACTAGGCGGCTAAAAATCAATTTTAATTTCTCGGCGAAGCATCGGGTATTACACGGCAGCCGGTCCAATTTGCAATAGAAGTTTCAGTTATGCATATTATCTGCACGAACAGCAGCACGAGACAGCAGCTGTTCGTGTATGTGCATGTGCGTGTGTGTGTGTGTGTGTGTGTGTGTGTGTGTGTGTGTGTGTGTGTGTGTGTGTGTGTGTGTGTGCGCGCGTGTTGTTGTGTGTTGTTGTGTGTTGTTGTTGTGTTGTTGTTTGTGTTGTTTGTTGTGTGCGTGTGTGTGTGTGTGTGTGTGTGTGTGTGTGTGTGTGTGTGTGTGTGTGTGTGTGTGTGTG
>NW_014577553.1:85983-89446 GCF_000485595.1 Priapulus caudatus | reverse complement strand
CACACACACACACACACACACACACACACACACACACACACACACACACACACACACACACGCAAACACACTACATTGCGTGATCGCAGCTTATTGTTTGTCTCAACGTAACAGACGCGAAATTGTATTCTTGTTCGTCTACTCGGCACATGTTTTAGAAATAGCCTGCGATGTCTCACCTGTACTAGCTATGACATCACTCTCAACCCCCGCTCCTGTCGGCGGACAAACATGGCTATTTTTACTAGTCTGATTACTATATTATACTGACGCTGAGATCGCATCTGCGTGGTGATAGATACGTATAAATTTGCGTGAGGCTGCGGCCAGATAGGCAGGAAGCAATACAGATCACGGGCATACTCGGGTCAATATCGATGAGAGAGATAGGGAGCTATATTAGATCTGTCATCTTCTGATTGTGTTAGGTGATACTATTGGGACGTCTGTTGGTTTCTCTGACGCTAACAACACCTACTGGGCGCTTGCCGGTGAAGACATCTCACGTGACGCGAACGGAGTCGTGTCATTGGTCCAGCGTATCTCATTACCTCTGCGGCGGCTAGCACGGCAGTTGCGGAATGGAACTGCTGACGTCACTCTGCCAACACGGGACGGAGAACTCATTCTCATACATTCTAATGCTCATCCTGTCATCCAGGACGCAATTTCCCGTCGCTTCCGGTCGCCCACCTTAACACTTAGCGAGACGAATCTATCTATCGCCAGCTAATTACAGCGAGAACGTTAACCCTGCCGAATGCAAAGGTCGCTATATTACACAAGGTAAACCGGCACGTCGGCATATACTCGCTGTCGCCCGCGCGCATGCGCATACGCTTGATTACAACGATGAGCTTGTTCCGGTGAGAGGGTACGCGCATGCGCATACGGACTCGCGGGGTCCGAGCGCCGGGAATCAATTACCATTGATATTGACTCTCGCTTCCAAAGTTGCATTGGGCCAGTATTTACCGTTGGTCGGGCATATTGCACTCTGATTCTGGGGCGTGCGCTTCTCTAACGAGAGACAACAGTCCAAATATACGCCAACTATATTGACGGTGCACCCAGCGCCCCTGCCGGGCTGGCACGCACCTCCTTTTCCCCGCCTCCTCTCTCGTGCTCCATCTTCCTCTGCATCCAGCGGTGATAACGGAGTGTCTCTTTCTCCCACATTCTCACTCTCTCTCACACACACTATTCCTTTATTAGCCCTCCCTCTCACGCTTCTCTTTCTCACACATTCTCTCTCTCCCTCTCTCTCGCTCTCTCTCTCTGCCTTTCCCCTCTCTCTATTCCTCTATCAACACAATCTTTCACCCTTCTTTCTCTCTCGCGCTCTCTCCTTCTCACTCTCTCTCCCAACTCTTCTCCCATCACCTCTTTCTCTGTTTCTTCTAGCGTCCGGCAGGTGTATTACTGTTATGAAATTACGGTAATGTCTGCTCAGGGTTCCTCTCTCCATTTCATCGATGATCATCTCTCTCTCTCTCACTGTGTCCCTTTCCATTTCCGCGCTTCGCGCTTCTTTGTGCTTCCTGCTCGGTCCCGCGGATCGATCCCGCTGATCAGCGCCGCCCAGCGGCGGCTTCGTCGCAAATATGTCTGACGAGCAATCGACAGAAATTACACACCGCTTACAAAATGCCTTCGCTATTCAATTTTTTGAGATGCGCTCGCGTGTGGTCGGGGTTTGGGGGGGGGGGTTCATGCATGCACTCATCGCGGCATCGTTGTAGCCATGTTTCCAATTTTTCTTTTCATCGCCGACGATTTTTGTCCGTTTTTTTGGCTGGCAACGTTGTCGAGTTTTTTCATCGTGCTTTCTAGATGATCATCAGCGTGTCTCTCTCTCTCTCTCTCACTCTTTCTCTCTCTCTCTCTCTCTCTTTCTCTCTCCTCTCTCCCTCTCTCTCTCTCTCTGTCGATACTTCGCTCCCGTAGTTTCCTTCTCTACCGCTCCTGTGGTGCTTCCCTCCCGTGGGTTCCTTCTCTACCGTGCGCCTCCTTAGAGGAGCATATTGGTGACGTATAGATGGCGCTGACTCTCCGGTTAGTAGTGCTCATCCGACCGCTAGGTGGCGTGAGTAGATGCGTATACACCGCAGGGCGGAGACAGAGCTAAGTGCAGGTTCTGTTTTCCCAGCTTGCTATCGTCAGCCTCTGTGTTCAGCGCTGTCTAATGGTGGGGTTGTGTTTGCGATCAGCCGTGCTACTCTCGCCCGATCTCTCCACACAGAGAGTCCCTCGCTCACCAGACGTCCAGCGGGGCGTATAGATGTCTGTATACCCGACCATCCAGCGTCTTGTTTGCTTCCCGTGGCCTGCGACGCTCGACCTTTACATATAGGGTTGAGCCTAGCGCGGGCTAGACGATAGATGCGATAGACGTGGATGTCTATATTATACCCCGCCATCCACAGTCTTGTGTGTTCTTCCTCGGTGGTGGAGACGTAGATGTCTGCATGTACACCCCTACTGCATCCATGCTGCTTTGTTTCCCCTAAGTTCTGTCGCCCGACCTTCGCGTGTATAGAGCTGAGTGCTGACCAGTATAGCTAGTATAGATAACAACTGAGTACAAACGGCAGTATATACCCCTACAGCACCCCTGCACTCGTTCGCTATCCCCTGGGCAGCTGTAAGCTTGTTGCTAACAATTGCAGTAGCTCTGTGGAGGAACGAGAGAGAGTGCGAGTGTGTGCGCGCGTGTGTGTGTATGTGTGTGGGAGAGAGGGAGAAAAAAGAGAGAGAGTGAGAGGAACAGAGAGTGAGAGGATGAGAGGTGAGATAGAGGTGACGGGAGATAAGGCTAAATAGTTAGGGTATGGCTCATGGGAGTGGACGAGAAATGGAGGGGTGACTAAGGCGATAGGCAGGATAAGAAGCAACAAGACGGACGAGAGCCAGGAAAAGAATAAGAGATAAGAGAGAGAGAGAGAGAGAGTTAGAGGCAGAGAGGGCGAGAGAGAGTTAGAAAGAGAGAGAGAGAGAGAGAGAGAGAGAGAGAGAGAGAGAGAGACAAACAAAGAGAGAGAGAGAGAGAAAGAGAGAGAGAGAGAGAAGAATATATATAGAGAGAGAGAGAGATGGAGAGAGAGGGGAGGAGAGAGCAGGAGGAGGAGAGAGCAAAACAAATAGAAAAAAAGAAAGAGAAAGCGGGAGCTAGAGCGCGAGAGACGGTGCGTCACACCCCTTTGTTCAGGCCTTGATTGCATCTCGTCGTGTCTCGTGTAGTTTGATTGTAGAACTTAACGTCTACAGCCAAAGAGACATAAAGAAAGCAAGTATGCAAGGACAAGCGAGAGAAAGACGAAGACACACAGAGAGAGTGTATATAAATTGAGCTTAAACCCACTGTTTGACATGTTCACGTATATATATATATATTATACGAATATAAAAATATACACACATATAATATATATATATATATAATTATGTCTGTGTTGGGGAGGGG
>NW_014577553.1:81009-85520 GCF_000485595.1 Priapulus caudatus | reverse complement strand
AGAGTTAGACGCCGCGAGACGGCATTTTCTTTAGTAAGAAAGACGGCGAGGAGAGACACAAAGAGAGAAAGCGAGAGAGAAAAAGGACAAGCGAGAATGAGAGAACGAGCGACAGAGATGTAGATATAGGTAGCGCGAGAGGGACACACACACACGACTGCGCGCGCACACCACACACACACACAACACACACACACACACACACACACCACATGCACACACACACACACACACACACAACACACCACACAACACACACAACACACACCGCCCCCACACACACAACACACACATCACACATGCACGACACACACACACACACATACATACAAACCGCAGAGACCCAGAGAAGAGAGAGACGAGAAGAGAGGAGAGGAGAGAAGAGCGGGGTGGGCGCGGGAGAGGGGAGGGAGAAGAGCTGGGTAAGGGAGAGAAAGTAGAGGGGAGGTCGGCTGTGGAGGAAGGGGGACTGGAGCGATGCGAGAAGAGAGCTACACAAGCCACTTACATCGCATGCCGAATGGAAATTTCCGAGAAATATCTACAAGCGACGAAGAACTTCTGTTAAACAATCGATAGCGAATAGATTATATCTCGACTAGCATTATATTTATTTATATATCTATCTATCTATTTATATATAATATATATATATAAAAATAAATAAATAAATAAATAAATATATTGATGACCGCAAGATTGTGGCAGTCAAACGCCTCAGTCCATGGATGGCAATATATTCCGCAAATCATTCTTCGTGATTTTTGACGGCGGTGCGTGAAGCAGACGATATGAAAACAACTCAAGAGGCGGCAGACGAAGAGCTGCCTGCCTCCTTATTACACGTCACCCGTGTATGCGTTTATATAAATATATATTATATATATATATTATATATGCCTATACACACAACCCCCCACCACCACACAGAGAGAAAGAGAGAGAGAGAGAGAGAGAGAGAGAGAGAGAGCGAGAGAGAGAGAGAGGAGCCTCGATCAAATATCGCGCAGACCGCTATAGAGCTCGACTAAATATCCGCGACCACATTCTAATTTCGTAACTATTCCGATAGATGGCGGCACGCCGCCCGCACTTTTCGCATGGCCGCCGGGCGAGCGACAGTCTGTCTCTGAACCTATCAATCTGGAATTACGAGCGTGAATTCCGACGGCAAGAACTGCGGGTTAAGCGCTGTCAAAGTTCTGCGCATTGGCGCGTTATTCACGAGTATCTAACGACTAGCAGGCGATCCGACGCCTCAATGCAGACGAGCGGTGGCGAGAAATTGAAAAGCCGCGCTTGCGAATGATATATGTTGTTGCACAATGTATTTATTTCTCGCTGCACAACATCTCGCTGTTATAATTTGTAAATGTTTGTATTCATCTAGTGTGTATTGGAAAACGAGCGGTTGATGTCGGTGTGGCATCATGCAAATATCCGCAATATGCAACAACGTCAAACTACAAAAATGATTCTGGCATGTGCAGGTAGAAAACAGAGAGACCGACAGGAAGCGAGAGGAGAAGGAAGGGCACAAACAATAAAACAACAACGTTTCTCTGCGCGCTCTGAAAAGCGACCAAAACAAGATTAAGAGAGACGTCACAACACACGCATGCACGCATACGTACATACGCGCATGCACGCACCCTCGCACGCACACACGCGCACGCACGCAAATACGCGAGCACACACATACACACCGATGTCTGTGCTATATGGCTTATCGATGACGACCATGTCGCCCCCTATATACGTAAATAAGAAACGCTCGTGAATATTTCCTGCGACACTGATCGCTGCTCTCATGTCACGCAGAACAGTTTCGCGGAAATTGCCGAATATAAACGCAAAGTCGCGACTACTTAGCGCGCATGCGCAGAAAACTTGCCTCCACTGACGCTATAATCATTTCCCTGCGCATGCGCACGGCAGCGCGTGCTTTCAGGAAGGCTATAATCATTTCGCAGCGGCGCGCTCGCTCGCCTGTTCCCGCGCACAAAGTCTTGTGGCTACGACGAAATTACAATCTTCATGCTTCTCCGCGCAATGCTGATGGCCGATTGGAGCAATTTGGTATCGGTATTGAATTATCTCTCGCCATCCACGCGACTCCGCAGCGACACAGCCACGGCCACGCTATGCCGCGGTCGGCTGTATATATGCCGGAGCCGTAACACGAGCGCGTTTTCACTGCCCTTACATTTTCACTGTTTTCATTAGTTTTGCTGGACGGAGTTCGTCTGCTTAATGATAATAAGAGGCACGAGCGTCGCCTATTCCCAGCAGTATGCCGCCGATGGATTAGAAACCAACTTCGACAGCGTGAAACAAACTAGAGTTATAATACATTAATAAACAACCGCTTACTTTCTTTCTTTCACTCTCTCTCTCTTTATCTCTGTTTATATATATATATATATATATATAGAGAGAGAGAGAGAGAGAGAGAGAAAGAGAAAGAGAGAGAGATATATAGATAGAGATATACATATATATGTATATATATATATATACTGTCGCTCGTTCACAAATGATTGAACAAATGGACAGCTATACGCTTTTCGCGTGCGCACAAACGTTTTCCCAAACCGAATATAGATTTCATTTCACAGGAGTTATCCAGTGCACGTTATGCAACCAAAATTGGTTCAGCCATTGATGAATGCCCGTACGGTCTCGCGTGGCCCCTCACGTAAGACAGCTTGTTAGTTAAAGTGCCAACAAATAGGTGAACAGAGAGGCAAGGCGTACGCATCGGTGCCGTGTTATAACAGAAATCACAAAGCGACTACAATGGCGATGTTACTACGATCGATCACTGTTTGATCACGCGAAATCACGCGAGAATACGCCAGTCATGCAGCCGAAATTTCGTTTCCATTGTAAAAAAAGGAATTTCACTAATGTGCAATATACTATATATAGGTGTGTGAATAGATGGATGGAGGGATGGATGGATGACTGAAGAGGGATGGGATGAGATGATAATGGATGATAGATGATGAGAAGAGAAGATGGATGAGATGGAGAAATGGATGATGGATGGATGATGATGATGAGATGAGAGAGATGCGATAGGATGATGATGGATGGAGGATGATAGACTTGATGATATGATATGGATGGATGATGGATGGATGGATGACTGAGATGATGATGATGAGAGGATGATGATGACAATCGATGATATATGGAGATGAAGATTAGAGGACGAGATGGATGATGGAAGAGGAGGATGATGATTGATGAACTGGAGATTGATGATGATGGAGGATGGAGAGATGGATAGGATGAGATGTGAGAGAATGGATGATGATCGTGATGTGGATGGATGGATGGATGGATGGATGGATGGATGGATGGATGGATGGAGGGATGGATTGATTGATTAATAGATGGATAAATAGATCGAGTAATGGATGGCACAAACGAATAAATGTTCAGGGCTATCTTCATGAAGACGTTAGGTGAGTGGTGTCACCAACGAGAGAGCAGTGTCGCAGAAAAATGCCTCGTCATGACGACCTGCCATCAACTGGGATCAGCTGCGAAATTCACGCCGACGATTCATTACATAGATCTGTTGGGAATTGAATTGTTGCGACTTATGATGACTAATCATCGTAATCTCTTTCCTACTCGTCACCTAGATGTCTGACGTGCCCTATCTTGTCGCAATAGAATCACTGATATATCTAGAAGTATGCGAAAAAGTAGCCATGCGAATTAGCTGTAATGGAAAACTGGGTACATTAATAGAGAGCGAGAGAGCGAAGAGAGTAATATTCGTGTCCGTGCGGTCAGGCGGGGTAATGTAATGTCGTGCGTGCGTGTGTGGGTATTTCTACGCGTGCCTTCTACGAGTGCGCGCGTACCTATGCGCGTGTGTATGCGTGCGTGCGTGCGTACGTACGTGTGCGTCTGCGCAAGTGTGCGTGTTTACGCGTGCATGCGTGCGTACGTGTTCGTGTTTTTTGGGATGTGTGTTTGTATGTGCGTGTTTTTTCATATATATATATATGCAATATTGATCTAAACTACGTGATTGATCTAAACTACGCTAATCGCGATATATTCGCTTCGGGCCATATTCACGTATCTATTCCATGATTCCGAGCACGTATATTATAAAGAACGCATTCGTGACACATGACGTTCATTCATGACCATGCATGCGCATGCCTCCCTCACCGCGCTCTCACCCTTATTTCCGCATACGCACTTCTCTCTCCGCCCGCTCTCACTGTCCCCACAGAGCGATACTCAGCATATATATGTATATAAATATATATATAGAGAGAGAGAGCGAGAGAGAGAGAGAGAGAGAGAGAGAGAGAGCGCGCGAGAGAGAGAGAGCGCGCGCGAGAGAGAGAGAAAGAGAGAGAGAGAGAGAAAAGATTCGGTACACGCCTCGAGGGTGGAGAGGCATGTGTGTATGCCCATAGATATAGGACATAGAAGGGCATGCGACCACTACACTCATACTGCAGAGGAATTGGGTCGCT
>NW_014577553.1:75500-78499 GCF_000485595.1 Priapulus caudatus | reverse complement strand
GAGAGAGAGAGAGAGAGAGAGAGAGAGAGAGAGAGAGAGAAAGAGGGAAAGAGAGAGAGAGAGAGAGAGTGAGAGAGAAAAAGAGAGAGAGAAAGAGCTACGTTACCCTTCTGCTTCCGTTACTGCCTCACCTCCAGCCAACCACCCCTCTTCATAGATAAAGCTTGGTTTCACCCAACCGGAGTAGGTGAAGTTGTTCGGGGAGCGCACCATCTGCGCATTAATTCATTGTTCCGGGAAAAAAATAAAACAGAAGGACGTTGAGACAGAATACAGAATACAGAACGGCGATGATACATGAAGACGATAGACAGGAGAACAGGAAACGTGAATGAACTCAAGGCTTCAACACAAAACGACAGTTACCGTGACAGTATAGCGCCCTCTATCCACTCAGTAAGAACATGTGCTGCCACCTATTAAATATTATAAAAATCCTACCGTATAGCTTCACCATCTTATGTAGACATGTAAGAAAATGCGGTTTATAATGAGTCCTATTACTATGTTTAGTCAATGCCGCAGTGTACGTCTCTTATACAGTTGTTTTCACTTATAGGTAGAAAGGATACACATGCACTTATACAGGGGATTTGCAGCTAGGTTGTCGGTATCTTTCTCACTACCCCTTCTCTCTTCATCCCTCCCTCGCCTTCTCCCTTTATCGCCCTACCATCTCCCTTTCGCTCTGCTGTCTGTTTATAGCGGTTGTGTTGTCTGTCTATGCCTACTCTGTCGTTCTGTGCAAAATTGGTCTATCTGGCTCGTTATCTGTCTATTTTTCTGTCCTTCTCGCTATCTCCGCCCTGTCTCTTTTTGTTTGTCTGTTTTTCTCTTTCTCCCTCTTTCTCTCTCTCTCTCTCTCTCTCTTTCTTTCCCCTCTCTCTTTGTCGCTCACAGTCTCTCTTCCAACAAAGCTCCAGCAATAAAACGCAGCCACGCAAAAACTTATCGCAGACGAGCAGCGCACGTCCGCATTGATCCACAACTTATTCTAGATCTTTCGCTATCCAGCGAACTAGCAGTTAGGTGCGACACGTTACGGTGACGCAATCACGCTCACACCTGCGCAGACGTGCACCGTTAGCGCGCAGTGAACGCTCGCACAGGTGCGTGTTAATACCAGCTTCGCTCGCACAGCAACATCTCTTCGTAAACGTCGCCTGGAGTGAGCTAGTTATCTATTACAGGCGTCAGGCAGCGGATGCGCGCCTGCAGACGTGCTTGCGGGTGAGGGGTGCATCGTATAATGGTGGTCGATGCGCTTCGAAGGGTTTCCTTGAAAGGTTATACATACCCTAAGAAATTCCATATCGCGGGGTATCACAACCCTCGGTGATACGTGATTCACATATTTCTGACGTCATGAAAACACACAAGTGTTAGGGTTGTGGTCATGCTTATGAAAGCGGTTATAGATAGATTTAGCGCTTAGGATTAGAATTATGGTTGGAGTTAGGGTAATTGTGAAGGTCATGTTTAGGGTTGGCTTTATGTGTAAGTTTACGGTTAGTGTCTTAGTCAGGGTTATGGCAAGGATTGAGAGTAGGGTTAGGGTTAAGATTAGAGCTAGATTGGTTTAGGGCTATGGTTAGGGTAACGGTAAGAATTATGGTAAATGAAAGATTTAGAAATACAGCTAGAGCTATGGTTAGAGTTAGGGTCGGTGCTATGCTTAAGGCTGCGTTAGGATTATAATCATAGCTATGGCTAGTATGGAGCTTTGTGTGATGGCTATGTTGCGGATTAAGGTAGGGTGGTGGTTAGTAGTCACAGGCTCTCTCAGCCGTGTGCATGCTCGCTTGCTGGTGTGTGGACATCGCCCGAAACGTCGAAACGTAATTAAACGGGACTGCACGGCCGGAAAATTGGAGCGTTCCTTGAATATTAATCAGATGAAAATGATTTTAATCGTAGCCATCGTGCCAGATTAATTAGGAGATTCAATTAGGAGGTGAAAATTCGCTCTAAATTATTCCTGGGTTGAGGCGATGATTGCTACGTTGGCCGTTCGTTCGCGCGCACCGGCGTCACAAATATTTATGTTTCTCGCGTGATCTCGCGAGGCGTTGCTTGCAAGCACGGCTTCCTGGCGCTGTACTTCTCCTACATACGTCTCACATGTAAATTGGGTGCACGCGCGTATGCGTGCGTGCGTTCGTGCGTTCGTGAGTGCGTGCGTGCTTGCGTGAGTATGCGCGTGCGTGATTGAGCGAGTAAGCGCGTTCGGGCGTTTGAGCGTGCGTGTGGGCGAACCGTACGTAAACTTGCGCGTTAGTACTTGGGTGTGTTGTGAAAGCAAGCGTTAACGTGGGTGGAGGGCGTGCGCGTGCGTGCGTGCGTGCGTGTTTATGCGTGTGTGCGTGTCGTTAAATAATACATGCGCACATTGCTGTTACCGGAGATTAACGTTTCACTGCGCAGTACGTGACTGGAGATGTGTGACGTCGTCATGTCGTAGGAAAAGATAGTTACACCTATAAGTAACTAATATCTGAAAACGTCGGAAAAAACGCTAGGAAAGAAAACAGTTTCTCTCGCAATGCGAGGCATGCAGATGTGCGCATTCATACATATGAGCAACGATGTGGCGTTCGCATAGTGGCTGTCTGTGTGAGGCAGCGTGCAGCACTGATGGAAAGCGACAACTGGGGTTTCATCTGACGCTGATGCACAATTCAATAGAAACCCTAAAGCAATATTTTGCTTTCATATTGGCAACATGAAAGTGCAATATATCGTGCCGTGTTTACGCTTCAATTTAATTGTCGTGTTGGATTGATTTCGCATGAAGAGATTGGATTTAGTATCGTGGCGGAGCGGCCTCAAGAAAGCGTTAAATGCTGTCTCCGTCGTTCTATCCTTTTTCACGCACACACTTAAACGCGCGCACGCACACTTTGTCGCTCTCTCTCTCTCTCTCTCGTGCGCGGGCTCGATCTCTCTTTCTCTCTCTCTCTCTCTCTCTCTCTCTCTCTCTCTCTCTCTCTCTCTCTCTC
>NW_014577553.1:62705-74274 GCF_000485595.1 Priapulus caudatus | reverse complement strand
GGAGATTTAATTTAGGTGTCCTGAGTGGCATCGTACTCGCGTGTCTGATTAGTAGAACATTCAGCGCTGGCTCGTGTGCGTGTATTCGTGTGCGTTGCATCGCCATCAATCCCGCGTTTTTGTATCCGTCACAATGATGTACGCTCCCGCTCCGTTAGCGCATCATGCAAACCACGATAAGTCGCGTAGTCATTAAAATTTCGTATAACCTTAATATAGCCTACGTTATTTCGCACGACATTATAAATATTGGACAAAGCGTAAGGCTGCAGCAACAACATCATCATCATAATTACGCAGCAACAGCATCTGCAAGCAGCATCCGCAGCAGCAGCAGCAGCAACAGGGAACAGCAGTAACAGTATAAGTACAGCAGCAGCCACAGCAGCCTACAGTGGTAGCAGTCAACACCCGCAGTCAACAGGCAGACAACAGCAGCAGCAGCAGCAGCAGCATGCAGGCCAGTAGCGAGCAGAAGAACTACATACACAGAGCAGCAGCGAGCGGACAGTAGCAGTGGTAAAGCAACACCCGCAGCAGCAGCAATGAGCAGCAGCAGCAGCAGTCAAGCGGCAGCAGCCATCCGCAGCAGCAGCAACAGCAACAGCTAGTAACAGTAGTAGAGCAGCAGCACAACAGCAAGCCGTAGGAGTGCATGGTAGGCAGCAACAACCCGTCAGCAACCAGCAAACACCAGCAGTCAAGCAGCAGCAGCAGCCAGGCGGGCGGCAGCAGTATAGTAGTAGTAGTAGTAGTAGTTAGTTAAGATATAGTATTAGTAGTAGTAGTATAGTAGTATATAGTAGTAGTAGTAGTAGCAGGCTAGCAGGCAACAGCAGCAAGATAGCAGCAGTAGTGAGCAGTAGTACAGCAGCAGCAAGCAGCATCAGGCAGTAAGTATAGCATAGTAGTAGTAGCAGTAGCAGCAGCGGCAGTAGCAGTTGTGTATTCGTCGCACTGCTTGCTATATACATGAGAGATGGGAGGCTGTGATCGAAGCCGCCACCACTGCCGCTGCTGCTGTAGGTCGACACGGCTTAGGATCCGATTATCTTCATTAAATCGATTGAGTTTGCCGGCTTACTTAATCCCGCGCCGGTGCATAGCTGCACTGGAAGATCAACGCAGCGTGATCTTCTGGATGGAAGAGAGGGGGCATGTGAGAGAGATGGATAGAGAGACAGATAGAGAGAGAAATGAGGATATATATAGAGAGATCGAGAGAGAGAGAGAGAGAGAGAGAGAGAGAAGGAGAGATAGTGAAAGAAAGAAAAAAGAGTGAGAAAGGAAGGCTCGGGATATTAGGAGAGTGGGATATAGAGCGAGTGAAGGAGTGAGTAAATACGTAAGAGAGGGAGAGGGGGGAGACCGCGCAGGAAAGAGGAGAAAACGCGCGCTCGAGTAAGAGACTGATTGAAGTGATGAAGTAAAAATATAAAAGAAAAGAGTAAGGAGAGCGCAAGATAAATAGAAAGAGAGAGCGCAAGATAAATAGAAAGAGAGAGCGGCGATGTGGGAAATGAGAGAGAGAGAGTGTGTGTTTATTTATCCTGTTTACTTTTGTCGTATGACATTTATGGTCTCGCATGAAGAGGCACACACGGTAATGGTCTGACGCGTGGCTGGAATATCATTACGCTGGATACGATCACTCTACAGAAAATAAGAATAAATAAAAATAAAGAGTACGAGTGACCGAGTGTCAGCGAGAGCGACCCAGTGAGAGATGGGGAGAGAGCGCGAGGAAGGGAGAGAGACTGAGAAACAGGGACTAGCAAGAGAAAGCAAACTAGACTGAGAGAATAAAAACGAGAGACAGAAAAAAGAGAAAAAGAAAGAAAGATTGGTTGATAGCTAGCTAGCTAGATAGATAGCTAGATAGATAGATAGATAGATAGATAGATAGATAGATAGATAGATAGATGGAAATAGAAGATAGATGATAGATAGATCAGATAGAGAGATAGATAGATAGATGCGATAGATAGATAGAAGATAGATAGATAGATAGATTAGATATATAGATAGATAGATAGATAGATGAGATAGAAGGATAGATAGATAGATAGATAGATAGATGTATAATTAGATGGAAATAGATAGATAGATAGATAGGATAGATAGAGTATCGATAGATAAATTAGAGGTAGGATAGATAGATAGATGAGAGTAGCTAGAGTAAATAAGATTTAGGAAGATGATAATTAGATAGAAGATAGATATGATAGATTAGATAAGATAGATTAGATAATAGATAGATAAGATAAGTAGATAGATCAGATAAGATAGATAGATAGATAGTATAGGATAGATAGATAGATAGATAATAGATAGATAGATAGATAGATAGAAATTTAAAAGAAATAAGATAGATAGATAATAGATAGATAGATAGATAAGAAGATATGATATGATAGAAAATAATAGATAGATAGATGTACGACCAAAAGTCGCTGCTGGTTGTAAAGAACGACTGCCGTTAGATTTGTTGGTTGCCGCCTGGTATTTTTGTACGCATCCTCTCCTCTCTCTCTCCTGGTGCGTGCGCTTCGGTGCAAAAAGAGCTTTCTGTGCTAAAGAATGGAGTGGAAGTAGCACTTGTGATTCGGGTCGCTGTGCAGAAAGATGCCTTCAGTGTGCACGGGCGACCAGTATGTACGCGTAATGCTCACACCCAAGCTATGCCGTATCAACTCCTCTCTCTTCTCTCTCTCTCTCTCGTCTCTCTTCTCTCCTCTCTCGTCTCTTCCTCGCTCTCATCTCTATCCTCCCTCGCTCCGTCTCGTGCTCTCCTCTCTCTCTTCTCCTCTCTCGTCTCTCTCTCTTCTCTCATCAGGTCGCTCTCTCTCTCCCGTCCTCGCCTCTCGCGCGCACGTCTCTCTCTCTCCTCTCTCTCCCCTCTCCTTTCTCTCCGTCTCTCTCTCTCTCTTCTCTGCCTTTCTCTCTGCGCGCTCTAGTCGTGTCTGTCTGTCTGTCTGTCCCTCACTCTCCTCTCTATGCCTGTTCGTCTCGATTCTGTCCCTCTCTCTCTAATATGTGACTCTCTCTTAACCCTATCGCCATATAGGAAAAATAGGGTGTTACGATATATAATAATATATCGATGAGAGAGAGAGAGAGAGGAGAAAGAGAGAGAGAGAGAGAGCGCGCAGCGAGAGAAAGAGAGAGAGATGACGGAGAGACAAGAGTCTGCTTTCAGCGCTCTCGCTGCTCTTCTCTCTCCTCTCTCCTCTCTCTCTCTTCTCTTTCTTTCTCTCTCTCATCTCTCTCTCTCTCTCTCCTGAATTCTTATTATGCCTCCTCACTCACGCGTCTTTGTGTCTTGCCACTCATGCCTCGTACGACCACTGCATTTAATAATATTAGTAATGATGACAGCTATTATTCATACTAACTCGTCCCGTATATATAGTGATGCTTATACGACCCATGATGAGTGCGCATGACGACTAGGTACATGTCACATAAGCGAAGGCTTCACCTTTGCTACCGCGCACGTAGCGCGAGCGACATTAGAAAATCACATCGATTGAAGCGTTCCATACCTAGAAGCTGTTATCGGAAGCAGCTGTCAGCTGCCTGCCCCCCCCCTCTCCGCGCCCCACCGATGCCAGGCAAGTGGTTTTCGTGAAACGTCATAATGAGCATCGGTTGTTCCTCGACATTTTATGAAGTTCGTTTGCGATAATAACGTAAACAGACTAAAAAATACCGATACGTAAAATGTCTTTGACATTGTTATAAATATTATTATTTCGATATTGTCATTAAACTTCTATACAGGTTTATGTAGCAACCAGAATGAATGTACATTTACATCTACCTTTGAAACACGATGCGGTTTGTAACGTCACTCGACTGCGTTATATGAGGAGAAACCTGGTGTGGCGGAGGGATGCGTACCTGAATCCTCCAATCTCCCACACAGCGACAAATAGCTGCTTATTGAGGATACGTTGAAAGATAATATATATATATGTATATATTGAGTTGTTTATAGAGGATACGTTGAAAGATAATATATAATTATATGTATATATTTATTTATTTATTTATTTATTTATTTATATTATATATATTATCGTTCAACGTATCCTCTATACGCAGCTATTTTCGCTATAGTATATATATATTATAATATATGATATATATTATATATATTATAAATATCGCGCTGATAGACTAATGCACGCGCGCGCCGTGATAACATAGCGCAGACGTCCGTTCGGCCTGATGTGCGGTTGAGACGACACGATAGGGAAGAACTTAGAAAAAGGATTCTCACGTGTGCAAGTCAGGCAAACTTCCGCACGAGGAATTAACCATTCATCGGCACCGGATGACAGTAAGGAGGCAGCGGGACGATGGAGAGGCGTTTGGGCGGAGAAGCGGTCGGGGAGCCTGAGGCGGCGGTACGTGGCGGGAGGAGGAAGAGTGAGGCGAGGAAGAGAAGGAAGGAGAGGCAGACGGAGGAGAGGAGGAGGACGGAGGAGAGAGGTGAGAAGGAGGTGGAGGAGGAGGATGGAGGAGAGGAGGGGAGGAGCAGGAGGCAGGCAGGGGAGGAGGCAGAGCGCGGAGGGTAAACTATGATGAACGCAGTTCCGCCGCGCGCTTCCGCTCCTTCGTTTTAGCAGAAAATCTAGATCGATAGCCGCGAGTCGCAAATATACAGCGAACCAACGCTGGTCGGATACCGCCTCGCATAGTCGTATGTCAGCAGCTTGTGGATGAGTATAGTGAGAACTTAAATAAGCGCTTGTCCTCGCGGACGGAGGTAGAAGGCTGACTGGACGAGGGAGAGGTGCGGGAACCCGGGGGAGAGTGTCGGCGGGGGGGAGAGAGATGCGGGGACGGGGGAGAGGTGCGGGGCGGGGGAGAGGTGCGGGAGCGGAGGGAGGTGGGGCGGGGGAGAGATGCGGAGAGGGGCAGAGGTGCGCGGGACGCGGGGCGAGAGGTGCCGGGCGGGGGAGAGATGCGGACGGGGAGAGGTGCGGGAGTCGGGAGGGGAAGGGTGCGGGAGGGAGGGGAGAGGTGCGGGACGGGGGAGGAAGAGGTCGGGCGGGGGAGAGTGTGCGAGACAGGGCGGGAAGAGTGCAGGGGTGGAGAGGCGGGGCGGAGGTGACAGGGTGCGAACGTCGGACGGTGTTCTCAGAGGCACGGGTAATAGGAAGGAAGCGAAGGAAAGGAGATGGGACGACCCCCCATTATCTAAAGGATGCCATCAGAACATCTAAAGTCATTTTATTATTGATATGCGGAGAAAGAGCCAGATCAGGCGAGCACGGTGTCGATATTCGCGGGAGCGAAATGGTGTATCTATTTGTTAACCCGCCTGAACCGTGGCTGCCGTCCGCAAAACCGCTGGCTAATAAAAAGTCGACGTGGGTTATTACGGGCGCCGAAGTGGAGCGTGAGCTAGTGAAGTTGAGTTCATGAGACGCCGCTCGAGTAGTATAGCTGTAAAACCACGGCAACTGCCACATGCGTAAAACACGGCGCAATTCTTCTCTCCTCTCTCTCTCGTCGTCTCTCTCTCCGTGACTCTCTTCTTCTCTCTTGCTCTCTCTCTCTCTCTCTTTCTTTCTTTTGCTCTCTCTCATTCTCTTTGCTCTCTCCCTCTCTCTTTTCTTTCTCTCCGTCTCTCTCGCTCTCTCTTTCTCTCGTCTCTCGTATGCTCTCACCCTCTCTCTCTCTCTCTCTCAGTCTCTCCTCTCATCTTCTCTCTCTCCTGTACTTCTCTCTCTCTCTTCTCTTTCCTGCCCTCTCTCTCTCTTATACATATATACTCTCTCTCTATATCGCCTCGCTATCTCTCTCTGTAGTCTGCTGTCTTAGTTTCTCTCTTCCTCTCCTCCTTCTATGATCTGTCTGTCTTTCCTCCACTTCTTCTTCTCTCGCTACTGTCTCTCTCTGTCTTTCTCTGTCTTTCTCCCCTTTCTCTCTCTCTGTTCTAGCAGTAAATAAATAAATACAATATTATTATATATATAATTTCCATGCGTAAGATTCTATCCCTCTCTCTTTCCTCTTTCTATTCTTCTCCCTCTCTCTCTCTTTCCTTCTCCTCTGTTTCTGCGTCTTTCTCACTTTTAATGCCTCCCAGCTGCTAGTCCGCGCCATACGAGATTTCACAGAACCAGCCCTCAGACGTATCGTGAGCAGAGCGCATGACGCCTACCGCTGCTCTGGAATTTTCCTTCGTTCAATTTTCAATTTCGATTAGGTCTGTAATGTGAGAAATCGCGCACAATGCGTAGCTTATACATTATACCGCAAGCGCAATGTCAGGCCAACAATTTCAGCAAATTTAAAGATAGACATTGATAATGCTCATGGCATGGGTGATGTGGATGGGCAGATGATGGAAAGTCGCTATGTTTAAGGAATGATAAGACGAATTGGACACGAAGTCAGTCATACAGACAGACGACAAACGCGACAGACAGACAGACAGACAAGCAAGAGCGAACATATATACAGACAGACAGACAGACAGACAAACAGACAACAGACAGACAGTGAGAGGCTGAATTGGTGACAGTAATTCGATACGACATGCTCTCTCTCTCTCTCTCTCTCTCTATATAATATATAATTTATATATTTATATATATCTATACCTGCGTGAGTATTCGCGTGCGTCGGCGATATATATATGATAATATATATATATATATATATCGCCTTAGACGCAGCGACTTTAAACGTTCTTATTTAAATTAATTATAGACATAGATCTAGTGTCTCAGTGTTTGACGTCCTCAGAAATTATGATCGGTCGAGATACGCCTGCGCGGCCGCAGCGGCCCGCCGCACGAGATGCAGAGATGCATAATTAACATAATGTTCTCCTAGCTTCTGTCCAGCGTCCAATTAGAGTGGTACGGCTTTGCCGACTAATAACTGTCCACGTTTCGCTTTAACAAGCCGAGAGCCGGGTGGATATTAGTGTCTCCAATAATTACTGAATCGTAGCCGTGCATCGTGATTGATGAAGCCCGTCTTGCTAGCGCGCACTTGTTAAAGCAAGCGATCGTTAACAAGTGACATAGTCAGCTTAGTCAACAAATGATTGCAAATCCCTATCTTCCCGTGTACAACCTCGCGATTAAAACAATAATTTATCGAGAGCAAAGACAGGCGGCAAGACGGACAGACAGATAGCAGCCGGGCAAAGGAGTGAGAGGGGGGGGCAAGAGAAAGAACGAAAGAAGGATAAGAATGGAATAAGAGAAAAACAGAAGAAAGCACAGATAGAGGATGAGATAATAAAAGCGGGAAATCAAAGAAAGACAAGGATAGATAGAACGAGACAGAGAGAGAGGGGGCGACCGAGACAGAGAGAGGGAGAGAGACTGAGACAGAGAGAGAGAGAGAGAGAGAGACTGAGACAGACACAGAGAGAGACAGAGAGAGAGAGAGAGAGACTGAGACAGACACAGAGAGAGAGAAGACAAACAAGACAGAGAGAATTAGAGAGACAGGAAGACAAAAAGAATTAGAGATTGGGAGAAGGAAGACGATGGAAGACAACGTATAGTGGATTGAATGTGGGTAGTGATAAATGGACGGGGGAAATTAGAGGAGTGATTAACGCCCTGTGCAATAAAGGCTGCCGATGAAAATTTTCACCCGCCATCGTAATTGTGACTCCACCGCCGGTTGAACTACTCTTCGCTCGAGTCTGCGAGATTTTATGGCCCATAGTTGATTAATGGCGCTATTTCGGGGCTTTTATAGTCTTAACTTGACTAATCAGGTGTTGGTCGTCCTATTGCCGACTCCAGAGACGCACCATTCTGATGACAACGCGCGCGCAGCTGAAGCCAATCGCGCGCGTATGTGAAGCCAATGCTAACTCTCATGTGTGCGTGCTCGGGTCGCGTATGCGTGCGTTGGTTACGTGTGTGCGTACGCTGGTTGCGTGTGTGCGTGCGCTGGTTACGTGTGTGCGTGCGCTGGTTATGCGCGTGTGCGTGCGCTGGTTAGGTGTGTGCGTGCGCTGGTTATGCGCGTGTGCGTGCGCTGGTTAGGTGTGTGCGTGCGCTGGTCATGCGCATGTGCGTGCGCTGGTTACGTGTGTGCGTGCGCTGGTTACGTGTATGTGTGTGCGCCGGTTACATGTGTGTGCGTAACGTTAATGATTACCGCTCCGGATCGTAACGGCCGCTAGGGCCTACTCACCAGAGTAGTCAGTGTAGCGAACGCAGTCAAGCGTAACATGACGACTGGTATTATACAGGTTAGTGTGTGCGTGGGTTACGTGCGTGCGTGCGCTGGTTATGGGTGTGCGCGTACTTTAGCCGTGGGTGCGTACCTTATTCGCGCGTGCGTGCCTTGGTTATGCGCGCGTGCTTTGGTTACATGTGCGTGCGCCGTACCACCACCCTCGCGCATGAGATTTTCATGAATTGAGACGGCGTGCGTGTTACCGGTGTCCGGTGTTCTACTGTGAGTAATTTTAACTAATAATTAATTTTTAAGTAATTTTTCTACTGTGAGTAATTTTACTGGCGTGAATTTACAAAATAACTTGAGACCTGGATCCTCCCCCCCCACTGACGCTACGAGGCAATTAAGAGAAACACAGCCGTAATCCGTATATCTTAGCACAGCCGACGAAGAAACTTCCCGGCGACAATGTGAAAACAAATATAGAATATTCCCCTGGCTGTCGTACGGTGCGCTGTGCAGAATATCTATATTGCCGTCCCTTTTGACACGGATGTGTCGCGTGAGAACGGACGTGTCGCGTGAGAACGGACGTGTCGCGTGAGGACGGACGTGTCGCGTGAGGATGGACGTGTGGCGTGAGGATGGACGTGTCGCGTGAGGACGGACGTGTCGCGTGAAGACGGACGTGTCGCGTGAGAACGGACGTGTTGCGTGAGGACGGACGTGTCGCGTGAGGACGGACGTGTCGCGTGTGGACGGACGTGTCGCGTGTGGATGGATGTGTCGCGTTAGAATGGACGTGTCGCGTGAGGACGGACGTGTCGCGTGAAGACGGACGTGTCGCGTGTGGATGGACGTGTCGCGTGAGGACGGACGTGTCGCGTGAGGACGGACGTGTCGCGTGAGGACGGACGTGTCGCGTGAGGACGGACGTGTCGCGTGATAACGGACGTGTCGCGTTGATGCTTTAAGCGGACATCTCACACGCGGTTAGAAATTGCACCTCGCGCGCCTGAGAACGCCTTATAGCGCCTTATAAGCGAAGCCCTGTGGATCGAATTTATCTCTAGGCGTGCTTATAAATCACATTCCTATCTTCTGTTTGCTGGTCTATTTGTTGTTGTTATTGTGTCTGTCTGTCTGTCTATCGGTTTGTCTGTCTGTGCTGTCTTTTATTGTGTTTTGTCTTGCTATTGGTATTTTCGACTGCACGCTTACCTGTCGTGCACTTCTGCGCGGTTGTTCGTCCACCTGTCTGTTTATCTGTCTCTCCCTACTCCCCCGCCTACTCCTCTGTTCCGTCAGCGGCATACGACAAATATTTGCAGAGCGGATACGCCAGACGAACAAATAGAAGCATTTAATTGAATTGAGATCTTTCTTCTTCGGCTGCCCTCACGCAGTATCGGCGCGAGATCTGACGCGTCCGCTCATGCGCATGCGCATGCGGCGCAGCCCATCTCTGATAGCGGCATGATGAATAATTTTGCTTTCCTCTCAAAATTGTTTAAATAGTCGGATCAATAGAGCTGTCGCCGCAATGTGTCCTTGGCACCGTCGTCCCTGTCAACTATGTTACTGTCGTCATTGTCAACTATATATGTCACCGTGCGAAGTTGCAAATCAAAAACGCCGCAAATCAAACTTATATTTTACATCATTACGCTGCTAAAATGCGCACTAGCTCATGTATATAGATAGGCATACACGATAGCTTTCATGTAGGTAAACGAACAAGCTCAGAGAGCGTGTGCTAGGCGAGAATAGCAAAGAAGCATAAGAAAGTCAATAATATAGGATGAGATAGGAAAACTGTCTGTCAGGTTATGTTGGTTCTGTGTGTTTGTCCGCCGTTTGTTACTGTCTTTTAATATCTGTCCAATACGCAGTTTCACTGTTTCCGGTTCTTTCGCTCTCCCACTCCCTTTTCCTCTTATACTTTTTCTTCTTTTCCCTCACTCTCTCGATATCTTTCCCCTTCCCGCGCTATCTTATCACGGCTCGTTCTCGTTCCCCTCTCTGCCTTCCCCCTCTCTTTCTCTCGCGGTCTTCTTCCTTTTCACGGCATATCCATCCTTTCATTTCTTTTGACTTTCCTCTCCCTTATTTGCTTGCTCTCTAAATGCCCTTCTCTAGAATGTGTGAGCGTATGGAGTAGATTATGGCGAGGCATTTCTTTTTGGCCGCTATTTGATCCAAGAGCCGACGTTCGCGATTTACGGGGCAGACGATTTTAAGGTAGCGCGAGAATTTAATACGTTTTAGCATTGCCCCCTACACGTTAGCGTGGCAATGCAATCACATACGAGTTCGAGTAACATCATTCATGTACTCGTCTGTGAGGGGCCCCATATAAGCAGCGCAAATATCAAACCTGCTGAGTTAATACTTGAAGCTGTCGTAAATGGTGAATTTAATGAAAGAAATATCGTAATAGGAGCAGCAGGAGACACACATACATACGCACACGCCTGCCCGCCGCAACATTCATATATATATATATATATATATAGTGGCATATAGCGGCACACGCCTGCACATGCCCGTACAACCACATATTATCAGAAGTAGATAATAGGGAATTATTATTCTATTTAATTATAATTCTTTTATAATTCCCTGTTATCTACTTCTGATATTATATAGTCGTACATATAATAGCGGTACACGCCTGTCCATTTCATGAACATAATAGCGGTACATAGCGGTACACGCCTGCCCGTACAACCGCATAAATAGCGGTGCATAGCGGTACACGCCTACCCATTGCATGCACAGCCTGTTTTGCTAGCATCTATGACAAATACGACATATACGCATATACGCTCTTCTATGACACTATTTGGCATAGGAAGATTCTTCCTATGACAAATATTGTTGTGTGTTGTGTGCATCATAGGAGTTTAGAAGCGCTATTATAAACCCAAGCAGTGAATTTCAGCTGTAAAGCGGAACGAAGTTGACTCGCCAACATTTCGATAATCTTCCTATGACAAATAGTGTCATAGGAGAGCGTATATGCCTATGTTGTATTTGTCATAGATGCAAGCAGAACATGTTGGCATGCACATATATGGCGTGACATAGCTGCACGCGCTTGTCAGTTATACCTACATATATAGCGGTGCATAGCTGGCACGAAGCGTTGTCCTGTAGTGAACGTGACACGACAGTAAATGTCGTCCCAAACACATACCGTCTGAAATGTTACCGAAATATTGCAATATCGACACGCGTGAGCTGATATGATAGCGGACAGCGAGAATGCGAACAATATGTTATCTCGCTCTCTCTCTCTCTCTCTCTCTCTCTCTCTCTCTCTCTCTCTCTCTCTCTCTATTTCTCTCTCTTTCTCTCTCTCTCTCTCCCGCTCTCTCTCTCTTTATCAATCCCT
>NW_014577553.1:60120-62695 GCF_000485595.1 Priapulus caudatus | reverse complement strand
CTCTCTCTCTCTCTCTCTCTCTCTCTCTCTCTCTTTCTCTCTCGCTCTCTCTCTCTCTTTCTCTCTCTCTCGCGCGCTCTCTCTCTTTCTCGCTATTGCTCTCTATCTCTCACTTTCTTGATTTCTCTTTGACATCCACGCACAAGCATGTATATGCACGACAACCGTCAATATATATAGGCTAGTGGCCAAATGAGGTTTTGGGTGGCATACCCCTACCCAATGTAGAACTAGTCACAACCTATTTTTTCTTGAAGAGGGATGTTTGCGGAGTTAGAAAATCATGGTTGTGAATATGAGATCATTGCACAACATTTTGAAAATCACGTTTACATATGTACCACTGCAGACTGCAAAAATAGATTTAATCGCCACAAATTTTGGCTTATATTGGCTCAAATATTTGTTAATACTGGTGCTACATACTCAAATTTGCTACCAAAATGTGCGGAATGATGACACATATCTGTAAAAACAATTTGAAGTGTAACAAAAAATTTTGTGTGATCTACAGGCAAAATAGTGAAATTTTACTCAACAAATCAGCTTCGGGTTTACCAGTAAATATCAACAAAAACATTAATCACTTCAAAAATATTGGACTTGCAGTCATACTTGTTACATCGACATAATCCAAATTTATTTACCCTTTGAAAAATATATCTAATTAATATTGTCACTGAAATGATATAGTTATAACTGAAAAACTAAAAAATATTGTCACTGAAATGATATAGTTATAACTGAAATCATATGTCGCTCCACTAATGCTGATCAATAGTTAGAAATACCGAAGCAGCTATGCAACATGAAGAATTGACTTAATATTCTGACACGATTGTGAAAGTGACTTTTATAGACATCATGTTGATATAAGCTATTTCACATATGACGATTATGATTTCATAACATGCACTGTAACCTATGTACATGTATTACATAAAGTAATACACTTGAAAGTTCAGTCACGCTCTTCATCAGTGCTGTCGTCAAAGACAACAGAATCATCAACATTTGGACAATCGTTTGCACTACACGAGCAGAATTCAGTGCAGGTCAGTCCTGCGGAGATACAATGACATGTTCTGCTCTGCCTACAGTCATCGTCGGTGCAGTAGAGATGCGTGAGATCTCAAACCTCCCTTGGGGTTGCATCCTTTTGGAACATGACAGGCTCAAGTTTGTTCTCTTTGAGCTGCCATCCATTACCATCGGGATTCCAAAGTACAGGCTTCGCTACATGGCTGTGGGTCCATATCGCCACCTGGTAATTTGCTCGCTTCAGATGTTGTTCGAAAGCATCGTCTTTTGGTGGGAAGAGAGATGCTGGCTTGTCACTTGTGCAAGCATAAACATAACGAAGTTGGTCGAGTGTGTGAAATGACTTTGAACCATACAACGACAGAGCATATTTTGTGTGGCAGTGCAGACGACATTGGTTGTATCTTTGGTTTGGCCTAACCGTGACAGTGGTGCCAAGTGTGCAATGTTTTGCGTGAGTTTCGAATATGCAGTGCGTTTCCCGACTTTGAACAGGGAGGAGGTTGTGTCACAGCCACTTCTAGCATGTGATGCTGGCAAGCAACTTGACGTGTCTTGACCGATTTCGTCCGTTATTCTGTTGACAGAAATGAATCTCTGACGATTCGTTGTTTTTGTACAGTGACCTGCATTCATGTACACTTTGGTGTCCCCAAACATGCCTTTCCCACAGTAATAGATGAGTAAGACCAACACGTCAGTGTCATCACATCGTACAATAACCCTTGAGTGTGCTCTGGCAAGGTAAATAGCATGTAGCAGGAGCCGTGTGTCCGCCTCCTCGTGTGTGCTGAACAATTCAGGTAGTTCCCGGACGCCTCTATGATCCACAACTTTAACTAGCAGGCCATCGTCAAAGCCTCCTGCCAGTGTGACAGATTGGTTTTTCTCAAGCTGCAATTAAGCGGCTGCTGTCAAGTAACTGCAGAGGAAATCGGCAAGCGCTGATTTGTTCGTGGTGTTCTTCAGGAACTTCTTGTAGTTTGGAACTGTGCGTTGTCCATCGATAACATATCTAGGTGTTGACTCTCCACCAGTGCGACGTTCTCTTTCCAGCTGCTTGATAGAGAGTGGTACATCATACCTGTCAAAAACCAATGTAACTGACGTCACACCTTGGTTACTAGCAAGCAGTGACTGAATCATCTGCATTATGGTACGTCCGAGATCGTCAAATATGTCGATCTGGGTTTCATCAAGTGCCTGAAGTAGTGCCATCCCATCAATGACATAAGCAGTATCATGTTGGTCAGAGAGTTCGAGCACCTGGATTTCCTCGCAATTCGCTTCTAACTTCTTTGCCAGATCCGCCTTGTTGGTTTTTCGCATTGTTTCATTATTGTGGAAGAGGGACGGTGGCACAGGAGCCAGTTCATGTGTCAGGACTTGTTCCAGACTGACATCGCGTTTCTTTGAGACAGCAAGCAGCCGCCGGAAAAGTACTTCTGAATCCACCATCAATTTATCTCGTTTGTTGGTTTTTATGGGTTTTGACATGTCCGCAAACGTTGGTGTTTTTGTTTTTGAGTCTGTT
>NW_014577553.1:52620-55120 GCF_000485595.1 Priapulus caudatus | reverse complement strand
TGGCCAGGGAAGCAAGCCGATGGTGACAGACAAAATAATGGGTTCTCCGCGGTGAAGCAACTATCGTACGTTTGCACGTAGCGGGAACGTTGTTGTCAACAGGTAACTGTCGCATATCATTAACGCTAGCAGGTGAATCACCTTATATGCATTAGCGTCCTCGCAATAATGCATCTAAGGCACCGTTTAGAACCCCATCTAGTGATTGGTACTTGAATTCTGTGTCAGAGCAGCGCTGTGTGATCGGATGAGCAGCCTAGTATGGAATGGTCGCGTGTGATTCCATGAGAAGCTCACAGGTCAAGGATTGTAGAAGGGGTCAGCCCTTGTCGCATAGGCGCGCCGGACCTAGGTGTTAGTTAGTCATGCAGGGGCGCCGGGGAAGATAACATGAGCGGGCAATCCTAATACAAGGTAATGCGTAATCAATTGATTGTGTGGTGTGTGTGTGCTGGTGTGTGTGTGGTTGTGTGTGTGTGTCGTGTGTGTGTGGTGTGTGTGTGTGTGCGTGTGTGTGTGTTGTGTGTTTGTTTGTTTTTGTGTGTGTGTGTGTGTGTGTGTTTGTTTGTTTGTGTGTGTGTGTGGTGTTGTTGTGTGGTGTTGGGTGTGTATGTGTGTGAGTGTGTGTGCGGGGTGGGTGGGTGGGTGGTGATGGGTGGGTTTGTGATGTGTGTGTGTGGTGTTGTGTGTGTGGTGGTTGCTGTGTGTGTGGGAGAGCGTGTGTGAGTGTTTGTATGGCAGTAACATAGGCTTCGTATTGCTACTAATTGACGTTATTATAAGGACGATGTCGGTTAGCTGCATAAATAGGTGAGTAAACACTGAGAAACTGCATTGCGTATGAGATGAGAAGAAGACTACTGTATCATGTTCTATATCCACTCTACTCATCATGTTCAGGTAAAATCGGAAGGAATAGAGCGAGAGAATGATAAAGAGCCAATAGAAAGTAAGTGGAGAGCGAGAGAGGGTAAAGAGAGAGAGAAAGAGGGCAGAGAGGGGGAGAATAAGAGGGAGAAGAAAGAGGGTGAAGAGAGAGAGTGTGAGAGAAAGAGATAGGAGAGAGAGAACAATTCGAGAGAGAGAAAGAGAAATAGAGAGAAATAGTTGTGTGTGTGGTGTGTGTTGTGTGGGGGGGGTTGGTTGCTGTGTGTGTGTGTGTGTGTGAGAGAGAGAGAGAGAGAGAGAGAGAGAGAGAGTGTGTGTGTGTGTGAGAGAGAGAGGGAGAGAGAGATAGAGAGAGGGGGAGAGAGAGACGTGGCCCCTTCACACATATATCTAGCGCATGAAGCCAATAAATAAGACAAGATCCAATAACAAATTCCATCGCATTGAATATGAATCCCTCTGATATAAGGTTTCTTTGCTGTAGCTCTCTATACTCGCACACAAATCCCACGCGGAATATTCCAGACTCTTGCTTCACCGTTTATCAGATTTCGTTCGACTCATAACAACCGCATCTTAGTTTTGTGCTCACAAACAGTAACGTGCTCTGTGTGTATACGTCTGCTAACTGCATGCCGAGCTAAACTAACAACATGACATTGGCGAGAGTTTTCTTTTCTGCAGCCATCAATCTAACCGTAGCGTGTCACGGCCATGCTATACGGCGTTTCAGCTACACACGCGTGTATATAGTAATTGATCTGATGATGACGCCCGCGTACCTACGTGGATGTTGATGTCAGGTAGGCCGGGTTCACTCAGTACAGACGAGTTGGAGTTTGAGTTTGCGGCACCTCGTTGCTGAGCATTGTATCAGGCCGCGCTAACGCAGCAGAGATTGGCTAGACATGGCAGGCAGTCACATCGGGGGGAGGGGGAGGTCAGTAACGACTTGTGTTACTCTCAGCTATGTATCTCCTACACACTTCACACTACACTTGTCACGTTCATCAGCTTTACGTTGGTTAGAAGGTCGACACGTCTCCACTCTAATAATGATAATAACTACCTGCGCATCGTCACGATCACCGATATCGATCGGAAATCGATGACCGTGTCCTCAGCGTACGCTCACACCCGCGCACCGTAGCGCCACCTGTCGACAATTAGCTCAACGATAGTTTAGTATACGAGGCGCTGAACATACCTCCGACGCGCTCGTAGATAATTTGGTGAGTGGTAGCGGGGTAGTGGGTGGATTAGTGGTAGCGGGGTAGAGGGTGTGTGAGTGGTAGCGGGGTAGTGGCTGTGTGAGTGGTAGCGGGGTAGTGAGTGTGTGAGTGGTAGCGGGGTAGTGGGTGTGTGAGTGATAGCGGGGTAGAGGGTGTGTGAGTGAAGTGGCGGCGGGGTAGTGGGTGTGTGAGTGGTAGCAGGGTAGAGGGTGGGTGAGTGATAGCGGGGTAGTGGGTGTGTGTGTGTGTGTGCGCGCGTGTGTGTGTGGTGGGGGGGTGGGGGGTCGTGTGTGTGTGTGTGTGTGTGTGTGTGTGTGTGTTGTGTGTATGTATGTGGTGCGTGCGTCGTAGTGCTGGTTTGCGACGCTGTGTTGAATCGC
>NW_014577553.1:48465-51515 GCF_000485595.1 Priapulus caudatus | reverse complement strand
TATGTATGTGTGTGTGTGTGTGTGTGTGTGTGTGTGTGTGTTGTGTGTATGTATGTGGTGCGTGCGTCGTAGTGCTGGTTTGCGACGCTGTGTTGAATCGCGGAGTGGATATGTGAGCGCTAATCAAGTGAGACAGTAATCGTGAAATTGCTTCCACGCGCACCCTGCTGGTACTGTCGTCCTTAACCAAATTGAAGTCGCGATGGCTGGTGCTATTGAGACGCCGCCTCGACCTCTACCTTACTACGTTCACCAGCGAATCCATTCACATGCGAATGACATCAGCGGAACAAAGATCGGCAACATCGACTGGTGGTTGTGTGGTTGTGTGTGTGTGTGTGTGTGTGTTGTGTGTGTGTGCCTTGTGTGTGGATTCGTGGTGTGTGTGTGGGGTTGTGTGTGTTGTGTGGTGTGTGTGCTGTGTGTGTGTGTGTGTGTGTGTGTGTGTGTTTCATGTGTTTGTAGTCAGTCGCACCCCCGAGTCCGAGTGCCGAGTCCCAACGTCCGCACCCGGGCGAGTCCGAGTCCGATCGTTGTCCGCGCCACCCCGAAGTCCCGCGTCGAGTCCGAGTCCACACCACCCGAGTTTCGAGTCGAGTCCGAGTCAGTCCAGTTTTTGATTAAAAAAGCGAAAAAATCGGAAACAGAGAAAAATCGGGAAAAAAGGGAAAAAAGGGAAAATCGGGAAAAAAGGGAAAAATCGAACAGTGGCATTGTAGAACTTCAAAAGTGTATAGCAGCCGAAAATCACAGGAGACCGAGCTCATACGAAACGTGTCAAAGTAACGGATCCATTTCTGTTTTACAGATATGAACATGGCTTGTTAACCAAATTGAGTGTATGTGGTGTGTGTGTGTGGTGTGTGTGTGTGTGTGTGTGTCGTGTGTGTGTTGTGTGCGTGCTGTGGTGTTTGTGTGTGCGCGTCGCGTGCGTTTCACCGTGTACGTGTATGCGTGAGTGCGTATACGTCGTGTGTTGCGTGCGTGCGTGGCGTGCGTGCGTGTATGTGCGTGAGTACGCTTTCGCTTTGTCGTGCCCCCGCGTTGCTATCTGCTTATCGCGCGTTGAATCAGAGCTTAACGCCTACATGTACACACGATATAGACACTGGCGGATGCTCGCCCTAAGACAATTTGCTCTGGCGCGGAACGCGGATGAAACATCATTCTTAATTTCCGCCAACATTAGCAGCGGCCGCGTTTTCATTCAGATGGGCAAAGAAGCCGGCTCAGGTTTCAGCTGCGTGCACGGAAGCGGGCAATGTGACTGGGATGCTGCTGCATGGATGCTGCGGCAGGGACACACACACGCGCACACGCACGCGCACACGCACACAACGTGACACACGTGCACACCGCGCACCGCACGCGCACACGCACACGCCACACGCCCACACGTGCACACGCGCACACGCAGCGCGCACACGCCAACCGTGCACACTGCCACGCGGCCACGCACGCGGCTACTACGGACTCGCACAACACGTGCACCGCGCACACGCACGCGCACCACGCACACACGGCACACGTGCCACACGCGCACACCGCACGCAGCACACGAGACAACGCACAACACGTGCGACACGCACGCCCGACACGCACACACGGCACACGTGCACACGCATCACACGCGCGACACGCCACACGCCACGCACACACGCGCCACACCGCGCACACGTGCACACCACACGCACACGCACACGCCACACGCACACGCCACACGCACACGCAACACGCACACGCACACGGATACGCACACGTGTGAACGGTAAACATGCGAATAATCCCTGGGCCAACACAGCATCTATATTGCATACTCTAAACGTATTTTTCTACTTAATCTTGTAGATTTATACAATATATATATATTATATATATATATATTATATATATATATATATATATAATGTATATATATATATATGCAAACATCTTATACATAGAGACCCGTGCATACTAACCCGATCTACTCATTTCCGCCATCTACTGGCACTTTTTGAAATATTATCGTTGCAGAAGCACCACTGATAGACCGCTTGCATATTCCGTATATAGTATATATAATATACTTGCTTTAGTAATAATGAGATATCGCTGACTTGTTTATATATACCCCGTGTACTCCTTCTATCCATTCAGGACTAGAAAATGTATTCTCTGAGACTTCATCTGACAGTGTTTCTTGCTGCACTGCTATCCTGCGCCCCCTATAGTGAGGATTCAATGAGGAACATGGCCCCCTATTCAATATCAATTGACTTCACTCTTAGAAGAATTTATAATTCTAAAAATTTTCTCGTTCCTTTCACGTTTCCCACAACGGCACTAAACGATGCCACTGCCGTTAAATAGGCTTTCCACAATGCCCTTACTCGTCCCCAACGTGCCACCTGGTAAAGGAAGCGCGCTGTCATTTCGCAAATTTCCCCAGAGCAATGATCGCTGTTTGCTGCGAACGTGCGCATATGCACCGGAGTGAGCTAAATTGCGCTGTGTCTGCAATATTTGCATGACTGTGGCGAGCGAGCGGGGTAATAGCTCCATACATACTATCCTATGCTATAGTACATGGTGTGACGATGCGTCAAACAACGAAGACTGACGCACCTGTGGCAGCCATGTTGTAGCAGCTGACGCAGTCGTGGCGGCCATTTGTAGCCGCTGACGCAGCCGTGGCAGTCATGTTGTTGCAGCTGACGCAGCCGTGGCAGCCATTTTGTAGCCGCTGACGCAGCCGTGGTAGTCATGTTATAGCAGCTGACGCAGCCGTAGCAGCGATGTTGTCGACGCTGACGCAGTCGTGGCTGCCATGTTAGTATTATTATTATTATTATTATTATTGTTTCCAAAGTGGATCACGGCATTAGCCGGTGGCTTCTGGGTTGACCGTGTCCCAACCTGGGACATAGGGATTCAATCCAGAATTTTTCGCAGGATGTGTGATTATTATGTGTGATTATTATTATGATGTGTGATGTGTTATTATTATGTGTGATTATTATTATTATTATTATTATTATTATTATTATTGTTATTATTATTATTATTAT
>NW_014577553.1:37505-41897 GCF_000485595.1 Priapulus caudatus | reverse complement strand
TCATGCAGCAGCAGCACGTGATCATGCAGCAGTACGTGATCATGCAGCAGCACGTGATCATGCAGCAGCAGCACGTGATCATGCAGCAGCACGTGATCATGCAGCAGCACGTGATCATGCAGCAGCAGCACGTGATCATGCAGCAGCACGTGATCATGCAGCAGTACGTGATCATGCAGCAGCACGTGATCATGCAGCAGCTCACATCGTTCGTGCCTACATTACGCACACATTCTGCGTGCGATTCCGCTCCTGCTCTTTTCTATATCCTGCCCTCATCTTATTTTCTCTCAGTTTCTTCTATGATGTTCTGTCAGCTTCCTCTATGATGTTCTGTCAGCTTCCTCTATGAAGTACTCTCGTCTTTCTCTGTGCTGTTCTCTCATCTTCCTCTGTGCTGTTCTGTCTGCTTCTTTTATGCTGCTCTCTTGGCTTCCTCTACGAAGTTCTCTGAGCTTCCTCTATAACCTTCTCCCTGTGTGCCCCGCTTTGCCACGCACGCGTGCTATGTCTCGTTACAGCGTACGTAGCGCCTGTCAGACAGACACCGTGAGACGTAGTTAGCATGAACGCTAGGTGCCGCTGCTGTTCTAATCAACTCATACACTCGGCAGTGCGTATTGATAGCTCTCGAAAGCTACCGGCACGAGTTAATATCTATTTGTTCGCTGCGTCCCGCGTGCAGGCGCGCCAGCGGGCAGTGGCGTGGAGAACGCACTAACAAAATATCCACACAGCGCCGCAAACCCGCGCTGCGAATTAGCTCGACCGGGAATCGAACATGATGGCGCCTGCGGGTTCAAGTCCCGACGCGGCGGCTCTGCGTCTGCCGTCCTCGTTGCTGTGAGACACGCATGCACCGTGCCTCGTACGCACGCATACACGCATATACACGCATACAAGGATTTACGCGTGCACGCATACACGCATACACGCATACACGCATACACGCATACACGCCTATACGCATACACGCGTACAGGCGTTCTGGCGTACAGGTTCTAGACTTCCACCAAAAACGCGGTGTGCACACAGATAATTGAATAAAGCTTTCACGAGATGACAGTCTATATCGGTGTGCCCTCTACCGGAGACGTAACACTACAGGGCGTGCGCGAGATAAATGCGCACGCAAGATGTGCTGATAGCTACCGACAAAATTACGATTAAATCGTGAAAGTTCATCATGGCCTCATTGAGCTTGCGGCTTCCGTAATTAGCTGATGACTTCACTGAATCACTGTTGGTTGGGGATTGCGTGATGCTGCAGAGGTTGGCAGTTTTTTTTGCGAACAGATTTTTTTGCGCCCTAGCGTTTTTTTCTTATCGGGAGTGCAGTAGGAGCAAGCAGCGGTTTCCGCTTTTACTGAAAGAAAATCTAAGTATATATGACCATGACGGGCCTATTATACTCTTTAACGCGTCATCTTAGAAGACGTAGTCTGCATGGACTATTCTCTGCTGCGTCACCTCAATCATCCATGTAGATTTCTGCGACCTAGCAGAAAGAATTCGGTTTTCCCGCGCGCGTTAAAAGGGAGCAGAATCTATGTAAAGAATTTCGTTGCGGCAATGGCGGCGGAGATGACGCGATGGTAAACGTTGTCATGTCTGCATGCAGTCAAAGAGTGTGCGACGTACGGAGCATGGCATATGTGGGTGTCGTATTTGCTATTTATAGATTTCTTTTATCCTCCCTAGCTCTCTTTCTCTCCCATTTTTTCACTTTATCTCTTTCTCTCTCTCTGTGTGTCTGTCTGTCTCTTTCTATAGTTCTCTCTCAATATTTCCCGGGCGTTATTTTTTTACGCTCGCTCGCTTGTTATGTCTCCATGCACCTCCTTCCCGCTCTCACATCTCTCTTTATTTCTCTCTCTCTCTCTCTCTCTCTCTCTCTCTCTTTCTCACCCTTCTCCACCTTTCTCCCTCAATTGTCTATTAATCTATTATATGTATTATATATCCATCTCTCTATCTCTGTTTCCTTTGTTCCTCACCATATATATATACTATCCATGCTGCGCTCGCCCACATTTCTCGTTGATCTCTCTGGCTATTTCGCCACCGTCCACCTGCCTTATCCGCTTTCCCTGTCAATAGCTCTCTACATCTGCGTTCATCATTAACAGTGTGTGGCTACACTTCCGCCACCTGATGGCTCTGATAATCATTATTACGCCCGAGGCTAAAAAGCGACGAGCAAATACAATCGCTCATTAAGGAGGCAGTAAGAGGCGGTAAGTCCATCATTATTTGTGCTGATTGGCGGGTGTGGCTCGTACACAAATTGCGACAAATCACCTCGAAATAACCGGCTTGTGTTCGAACACTCGCTATCCGCCGCTTAGCGACATATGCGCCACGAATTAGTCATCAAACGCATCAAAGTCTCCGTCGAAATCACCTCCCTGGCTTCCTGCCTGCCCAGTTCTGCCTATTTATTTCTCGTTCTCTCTCTCCCTGTCTCGCTCTTTATCGATCGATATATTCCTCTTCCTTCCGTCTTCCCCTCCTTTCTCTTCTTATTTTTATGTTTCTATGCCTTTTCCCTCCTATATCTATTCGCCCTATCTCGGACATTCCTCTTTCCCTTTTTTCGTGTGTCTTACGCTGATCATTTAATTTTTTGTTTTCTCGTTTGCGTCTCTCTCTTTCTATCGTTTTATCTTACTAATCTGTCCATCATTTTCTATTTCCTTCTTTGTTACGATATTTATTTACGTTTTTTAGTTTCTTTCTTTCCAGCATCTTTCCCTCTCTTTCTTTCTTTCTTTCTCTCTCTTTCTCTCCCCTCTCTTTCCCTCTCTCTGCAGCAGCAGCAGCAGCAGCAGCAGCAGCGGCGGCTACAGCAGCAGCAGCAGCAGCAGCAGTAACAGCAGCAGCAACAGCAACAGCCGCACCACCACCACCATCATCATCATCAGCAGCAGCAGCAGCAGCACCACCACCACCACCACCAGCAGCAGCAGCAGCAGCAGCAGTAGCAGCAGCAGTAGCAGCAGCAGCACCACCACCACCACCACCAGCAGCAGCAGCAGCAGCAGCAGCAGCAGCAGATTTCTAAACACTCTTCGTTCGCCATTGTCGATAGCGAACGATTTCCGTAGACAGTTCGGAAGGCATGATTTCGACTCTGTGTGTGGATGGATGCTGGGTTTTGTGTGCAGCAGGATGGCAGGACTTACAGCGACATGGAATAGGCGAGCGAGCGAGTGTGGCGGGATTGATCGTCCACCGCTAGTCGTCCGGCGCCGCCAGTAATGGCCGTTTAAGCTGCTCCGCCATCGTTACATAGACACAGGACTCCCGCTGCTCTTAGATCTTATAGAGATGTTCACAACCCCACCCCTCCCTCCACCCACCCCCGCGCGCAGGCGCCCGCACCTCCCGCGGCAGCCGGCTGAAAGGTGCGATAGGATATGTTTACTAGGCACTTCTAATTTTAACATATATTTTTAATTTAATTAGGGTCAGGGTTAGGGTTAGGGTTAGGGTTAGGGTTAGGTTTAGGGTTAGGGCACTTTTTAGGGTTTTTGCATCATTCTTTAATATATCGTAAAATATATGTTAAAATTAGAAGTGCCTAGTAAACATATCCTATCGCACCTTTCCGCCGGCTGCCCTCCCGCGCTGAGAATACGTGTGTGCGCACGTGCGTGCACGCTTGCGCGTGTGCATTTGCGTGCGCGCGTGTGTGTGCGTGCGTGCGTGTGTATATGGGTGCGTTGGTGCGCGTGTATGTGTTTATGCGCGTGTATATATGTAGGCGCGCGTGTGTGTGTCTGCATGCGCTTACTTATGTTCTGAATAACGTTCACCTTGTCGTACGTGTAAATCCTTGATGATCCGAAAAAACGCGCTTTATATTTTGCTGAACTGTGACGTGGCAGAATCGGTGGTGACGTCACTGCAGACGCGTGATGCTCACATTGCGTGTGAAGGCTGCGGTGATAATATCTGACACCGTTGGCGGTGTGCTCGTCAGCGGAACTGCTGCGGGATGCACGTGCTCGCATGCGTAATCTCATTGCGAACGTTTTAATGAAGGTAATAATTGGCTTGTTAATGCTTATATATTGCATCTTAGTGCGATGTACAGCTCACACCGCCATCCTTCCCACTGTGTTCTCTGTGCATCGATTATTATTCATTTCTAAGCAGGCCTTTAACCATCAAACGTTTATGGCCCAAAGTAAAACCTGTATAAGTGTTTCGTATAGCTTTCCCTGATTTACGATCTCAATTTAATGCGAGGCCATTGTGAGGGTATTAAATTCAGCGTTATATGCATGGAGAGAAACAATCGTTGACCCGTATTGCCACCTGTGCTGCATTTCTGCTGGTGAGTGTTTGGCTGTGTGTGTGTGTGTGTGTGTGTGTGTGTGTGTGTGT